>NW_026843646.1:14208591-14368591 GCF_030254825.1 Meriones unguiculatus | reverse complement strand
GTTCTTTCGATCGAAACTTGTTCCTGTGCTGTGCAGTGCGTTATATCACTTTTCAGTTTTCCTGTTATAATAATTGAACAGGGGACACGTATGTGAATTAGTTTACACAGTTGTGCTTTGCAGTTCTGTTCTTTCTATGGAAACTTGTTTCTGTGCCATACAGTGCGAGATAAAAGTTTTCGGTTTTCCTGTATTCCTAATTGTGCGAGCGACACAAATGTGATTTAGTGTACAAAGTAGTGCTTTCGATTTCTGTTCTTCGGTTGGAAACTTGTTTCTGTGCTGTACAGTGTGATATATCAGTTTTCAGTTTTCCTGTTGTAATAATTGATTGGGCGATACGTATGTGATTTAGTTTACAAAGTTGTGCTTTGCTTTTCTGTTCTTTCGATGGAAACTTGTTTCTGTGCCGTACAGTGCAAGATAACACTTTTCGGTTTTCCTGTATTCTTAATTGAGCGAGTGACACACATGTGATTCAGTTTACAAAGTAGTGCTTTTCATTTACGTTCTTTCGTTGGAAACTTGTTCCTGTTAGGAATAAGTTAGGGTTAGGGTCAGGGTTAGGGTTAGGGTTAGGTTGGGGCTCGGTAAGGGATAGTGTTAGGGTTAGGGTTAGGTTTAGGGTTAGGTTTAGGTTAGGGCTGGGTAAGGGATAGGGTTAGGGTTAGGGTTAGGGTAAGGGTTAGGGTTAGGGGTTAGGGTTAGGGTTAGGGTTAGGGTTAGGGTTAGGGACTTAGGGTTAGGGTTAGGGTTAGGGTTATATCACTTTTCAGGTTTCCTGTTATAATAATTGAACAGGCGACACATATTTGAATTAGTTTACAAAGTTGTGCTTTGCGTTTCTGTTCTTTCAATGGAAACTTGTTTCTGTGCCGTACAATGCGAGATAACACTTTTCAGTTTTCCTGTATTCCAAATTGAGCGAGCGACACACAGGTGATTCCGTTTAAAAGTAGTGCTTTGCTTTTCTGTTCTTTCGTTGGAAACTTGTTCTTGTGCTGTACAGTGAGATATATCACTTTTCAGTTTTCCTGTATTCCTAATGGAGCGAGTGACACAAATGTGATTTAGTTTACAAATTAGTGATTTTCTTTTTTGTTCTTTCATTTGAAACTTGTTCCTGTGCTGTACAATATGATATATCACTTTTCAGTTTTCCTGTTATAATAATTGAACAGGCGACACATATGTGAATTCGTTTACAAAGTTGTGCTTTGAGTTTCTGTTCTTTCGATGGAAACTTTTTCCTGTGCTGTGCAGTGCGTTATATCACTTTTCAGTTTTCCTGTTATAATAATTGAACAGGCGACATATATGTGAATTAGTTTACAAAGTTGTGCTTTGCGTTTCTGTTCTTTCGATCGAAACTTGTTCCAGTGCTGTGCAGTGCGTTATATCACTTTTCAGTTTTCCTGTTATAATAATTGAACAGGGGACACGTATGTGAATTAGTTTACAAAGTTGTGCTTTGCAGTTCTGTTCTTTAATGGAAACTTGTTTCTGTGCCATACAGTGCGAGATAAAACTTTTCGGTTTTCCTGTATTCCTAATTGTGCGAGCGACACAAATGTGATTTAGTGTACAAAGTAGTGCTTTGGATTTCTGTTCTTCGGTTGGAAACTTGTTTGTGTGCTGTACAGTGTGATATATCAGTTTTCAGTTTTCCTGTTGTAATAATTGAATGGGCGATACGTATGTGATTTAGTTTACAAAGTTGTGCTTTGCTTTTCTGTTCTTTCGATGGAAACTTGTTTCTGTGCCGTACAGTGCAAGATAACACTTTTCGGTTTTCCTGTATTCTTAATTGAGCGAGTGACACACATGTGATTCAGTTTACAAAGTAGTGCTTTTCATTTACGTTCTTTCGTTGGAAACTTGTTCCTGTTAGGAATAAGTTAGGGTTAGGATCAGGGTTAGGGTTAGGGTTAGGTTAGGGCTCGGTAAGGGATAGGGTTACGGTTAGGGTTAGGGTTAGGTTAGGGCTGGGTAAGGGATAGGGTTAGTGTTAGTGTTAGGGTTAGGGGTTAGGGTTAGGGTTAGGGTTAGGGTTAGGGACTTAGGGTTAGGGGTAGGGTTAGGGTTATATCACTTTTCAGGTTTCCTGTTATAATAATTGAATGGGCGATACGTATGTGATTTAGTTTACAAAGTTGTGCTTTGCGTTTCTGTTCTTTCGATGGAAACTTGTTCCTGTGCTGTGCAGTGCGTTATATCACTTTTCAGTTTTCCTGTTATAATAATTGAACAGGGGACACGTATGTGAATTAGTTTACAAAGTTGTGCTTTGCTTTTCTGTTCTTTCAATGGAAACTTGTTTCTGTGCCGTACAGTGCGAGATAACACTTTTCAGTTTTCCTGTATTCCTAATTGAGCGAGCGACACACAGGTGATTCCGTTTAAAAGTAGTGCTTTGCTTTTCTGTTCTTTCGTTGGAAACTTGTTCTTGTGCTGTACAGTGAGATATATCACTTTTCAGTTTTTCTGTATTCCTAATGGAGCGAGTGACACACATGTGATTTAGTTTACAAATTAGTGATTTTCTTTTTTGTTCTTTCATTTGAAACTTGTTCCTATGCTGTACAATATGATATATCACTTTTCAGTTTTCCTGTTATAATAATTGAACAGGCGACACGTATGTGAATTCGTTTACAAAGTTGTGCTTTTAGTTTCTATTCTTTTGATGGAAACTTGTTCCTGTGCTGTACAGTGAGTTATATAACTTTTCAGTTTTCCTGCTATAATAATTGAACAGGCGACATATATGTGAATTAGTTTACAAAGTTGTGCTTTGCATTTCTGTTCTTTCAATGGAAACTTGTTCCTGTGCTGTGCAGTGCGTTATATCACTTTTCAGTTTTCCTGTTATAATAAGTGAACAAGGGACACGTATGTGAATTAGTTTACAAAGTTGTGCTTTGCATTTCTGTTCTTTCTTTGGAAACTTGTTTCTGTGCCATACAGTGCGAGATAAAACTTTTGGGTTTTCCTGTATTCCTAATTGTGCGAGCGACACAAATGTGATTTAGCGTACAAAATAGTGCTTTGGATTTCTGTTCTTCGGTTGGAAACTTGTTTCTGTGCTGTACAGTGTGATATATCAGTTTTTAGTTTTCCTGTTGTAATAATTGAATGGGCGATACATATGTGATTTAGTTTACAAAGTTGTGCTTTGCTTTTCTGTTCTTTCGATGGAAACTTGTTTCTGTGCCGTACAGTGCAAGATAACGCTTTTCAGTTTTCCTGTATTCCTAATTGAGCGAGCGACACACAGGTGATTCCGTTTAAAAGTAGTGCTTTGCTTTTCTGTTCTTTCGTTGGAAACTTGTTCTTGTGCTGTACAGTGAGATATATCACTTTTCAGTTTTCCTGTATTCCTAATGGAGCGAGTGACACACATGTGATTTAGTTTACAAATTAGTGATTTTCTTTTTTGTTCTTTCATTTGAAACTTGTTCCTGTGCTGTCCAATATGATATATCACTTTTCAGTTTTCCTGTTATAATAATTGAACAGGCGACACGTATGTGAATTCGTTTACAAAGTTGTGCTTTGAGTTTCTGTTCTTTCGATGGAAACTTGTTCCTGTGCTGTGCGGTGCGTTATATCACTTTTCAGTTTTCCTGTTATAATAATTGAACAGGCGACACATATGTGAATTATTTTACAAAGTTGTGCTTTGCATTTCTGTTCTTTCAATGGAAACTTGTTTCTGTGCTGTACAGTGCGAGATAACACTTTTCAGTTTTCCTGTATTCCTAATTGAGCGAGCGACACACAGGTGATTCCGTTTAAAAGTAGTGCTTTGCTTTTCTGTTCTTTCGTAGGAAAATTGTTCTTGTGCTGTACAGTGAGATATATCACTTTTCAGTTTTCCTGTATTCCTAATGGAGCGAGTGACACACATGTGATTTAGTTTCCAAATTAGTGATTTTCTTTTTTGTTCTTTCATTTGAAACTTGTTCCTGTGCTGTACAATATGATATATCACTTTTCAGTTTTCCTGTTATAATAATTGAACAGGCGACACGTATGTGAATTCGTTTACAAAGTTGTGCTTTGAGTTTCTGTTTTTTCGATGGAAACTTTTTCCTGTGCTGTGCAGTGTGTTATATCACTTTTCAGTTTTCCTGTTATAATAATTGAACAGGCGATATATATGTGAATTAGTTTACAAAGTTGTGCTTTGCGTTTCTGTGCTTTCGATCGAAACTTGTTCCTGTGCTGTGCAGTGCGTTACATCACTTTTCAGTTTTCCTGTTATAATAATTGAACAGGGGACACGTATGTGAATTAGTTTACAAAGTTGTGCTTTGCAGTTCTGTTCTTTATTTGGAAACTTGTTTCTGTGCCATACAGTGCGAGATGAAACTTTTCGGTTTTCCTGTATTCCTAATTGTGCGAGCGACACAAATGTGATTTAGTGTACAAAGTAGTGCTTTGGATTTCTGTTCTTCGGTTGGAAACTTGTTTCTGTGCTGTACAGTGTGATATATCAGTTTTCAGTTTTCCTGTTGTAATAATTGAATGGGCGATACGTATGTGATTTAGTTTACAAAGTTGTGCTTTGCTTTTCTGTTCTTTCGATGGAAACTTGTTTCTGTGCCATACAGTGCAAGATAACACTTTTCGGTTTTCCTGTATTCTTAATTGAGCGAGTGACACACATGTGATTCAGTTTACAAAGTAGTGCTTTTCATTTACGTTCTTTCGTTGGAAACTTGTTCCTGTTAGGAATAAGTTAGGGTTAGGGTCAGGGTTAGGGTTAGGGTTAGGTTAGGGCTCCGTAAGGGATAGGGTTAGGGTTAGGTTAGGGCTGGGTAAGGGATAGGGTTAGGGTTAGGGTTAGGGTTAGGGTTAGGGTTAGGGTTAGGGGTTAGGGTTAGGGTTAGGGTTAGGGTTAGGGTTAGGGACTTAGGGTTAGGGTTAGGGTTAGGGACTTAGGGTTAGGGTTAGGGTTAGAGTTATATCACTTTTCAGGTTTCCTGTTATAATAATTGAACAGGCAACACATATGTGAATTAGTTTACAAAGTTGAGCTTTGTGTTTCTGTTCTTTCAATGGAAACTTGTTTCTGTGCCGTACAATGCGAGATAACACTTTTCAGTTTTCCTGTATTCCTAATTGAGCGAGCGACACACAGGTGATTCCGTTTAAAAGTTGTGCTTTGCATTTCTGTTCTTTCTTTGGAAACTTGTTTCTGTGCCATACAGTGCGAGATAAAACTTTTCGGTTTTCCTGTATTCCTAATTGTGCGAGCGACACAAATGTGATTTAGTGTACAAAGTAGTGCTTTGGATTTCTGTTCTTCGGTTGGAAACTTGTTTCTGTGCTGTACAGTGTGATATATCAATTTTTTAGTTTTCCTGTTGTAATAATTGAATGGGCGATACGTATGTGATTTAGTTTACAAAGTTGTGCTTTGCTTTTCTGTTCTTTCGATGGAAACTTGTTTCTGTGCCGTACAGTGTAAGATAACACTTTTCAGTTTTCCTGTATTCCTAATTGAGCGAGCGACACACAGGTGATTCCGTTTAAAAGTAGTGCTTTGCTTTTCTGTTCTTTCGTTGGAAACTTGTTCTTGTGTTGTACAGTGAGATATATCACTTTTCAGTTTTCCTGTATTCCTAAAGGAGCGAGTGACACACATGTGATTTAGTTTACAAATTAGTGATTTTCTTTTTTGTTCTTTCATTTGAAACTTGTTCCTGTGCTGTACAATATGATATATCACTTTTCAGTTTTCCTGTTATAATAATTGAACAGCCGACACATATGTGAATTAGTTTACAAAGTTGTGCTTTGTGTTTCTGTTCTTTCGATGGAAACTTGTTCCTGTGCTCTGCAGTGCGTTATATCACTTTTCAGTTTTCCTGTTATAATAATTGAACAGGGGACACGTATGTGAATTAGTTTACAAAGTTGTGCTTTGCAGTTCTGTTCTTTCTATGGAAACTTGTTTCTGTGCCATACAGTGAGAGATAAAACTTTTCGGTTTTCCTGTATTCTTAATTGAGCGAGTGACACACATGTGATTCAGTTTACAAAGTAGTGCTTTTCATTTACGTTCTTTCGTTGGAAACTTGCTCCTGTTAGGAATAAGTTAGGGTTAGGGTCAGGGTTAGGGTTAGGGTTAGGTTAGGGCTGGGTAAGGGATAGGGTTAGGGTGAGGGTTAGGGTTAGGGTTAGTGGTTAGGGTTAGGGTTAGGGTTAGGGTTAGGGACTTAAGGTTAGGGTTAGTGTTAGGGTTATATCACTTTTCAGGTTTCCTGTTATAATAATTGAACAGGCGACACATATGTGAATTATTTTACAAAGTTGTGCTTTGCGTTTCTGTTCTTTCAATGGAAACTTGTTCTTGTGCTGTACAGTGAGATATATCACTTTTCAGTTTTCCTGTATTCCTAATGGAGCGAGTGACACACATGTGATTTAGTTTCCAAATTAGTGATTTTCTTTTTTGTTCTTTCATTTGAAACTTGTTCCTGTGCTGTACAATATGATATATCACTTTTCAGTTTTCCTGTTATAATAATTGAACAGGAGACACGTATGTGAATTCGTTTACAAAGTTGTGCTTTGAGTTTCTGTTCTTTCGATGGAAACTTTTTCCTGTGCTGTGCAGTGCATTATATCACTTTTCAGTTTTCCTGTTATAATAATTGAACAGGCGACATATATGTGAATTAGTTTACAAAGTTGTGCTTTGCGTTTCTGTTCTTTCGATCGAAACTTGTTCCTGTGCTGTGCAGTGCGTTATATCACTTTTCAGTTTTCCTGTTATAATAATTGAACAGGGGACACGTATGTGAATTAGTTTACACAGTTGTGCTTTGCAGTTCTGTTCTTTCTATGGAAACTTGTTTCTGTGCCATACAGTGCGAGATAAAACTTTTCGGTTTTCCTGTATTCCTAATTGTGCGAGCGACACAAATGTGATTTAGTGTACAAAGTAGTGCTTTGGATTTCTGTTCTTCGGTTGGAAACTTGTTTCTGTGCTGTACAGTGTGATATATCAGTTTTCAGTTTTCCTGTTGTAATAATTGATTGGGCGATACGTATGTGATTTAGTTTACAAAGTTGTGCTTTGCTTTTCTGTTCTTTCGATGGAAACTTGTTTCTGTGCCGTACAGTGCAAGATAACACTTTTCGGTTTTCCTGTATTCTTAATTGAGCGAGTGACACACATGTGATTCAGTTTACAAAGTAGTGCTTTTCATTTACGTTCTTTCGTTGGAAACTTGTTCCTGTTAGGAATAAGTTAGGGTTAGGGTCAGGGTTAGGGTTAGGGTTAGGTTAGGGCTCGGTAAGGGATAGGGTTAGGGTTAGGGTTAGGTTTAGGGTTAGGTTTAGGTTAGGGCTGGGTAAGGGATAGGGTTAGGGTTAGGGTTAGGGTAAGGGTTAGGGTTAGGGGTTAGGGTTAGGGTTAGGGTTAGGGTTAGGGTTAGGGACTTAGGGTTAGGGTTAGGATTAGGGTTATATCACTTTTCAGGTTTCCTGTTATAATAATTGAACAGGCGACACATATTTGAATTAGTTTACAAAGTTGTGCTTTGCGTTTCTGTTCTTTCAATGGAAACTTGTTTCTGTGCCGTACAATGCGAGATAACACTTTTCAGTTTTCCTGTATTCCAAATTGAGCGAGCGACACACAGGTGATTCCGTTTAAAAGTAGTGCTTTGCTTTTCTGTTCTTTCGTTGGAAACTTGTTCTTGTGCTGTACAGTGAGATATATCACTTTTCAGTTTTCCTGTATTCCTAATGGAGCGAGTGACACAAATGTGATTTAGTTTACAAATTAGTGATTTTCTTTTTTGTTCTTTCATTTGAAACTTGTTCCTGTGCTGTACAATATGATATATCACTTTTCAGTTTTCCTGTTATAATAATTGAACAGGCGACACATATGTGAATTCGTTTACAAAGTTGTGCTTTGAGTTTCTGTTCTTTCGATGGAAACTTTTTCCTGTGCTGTGCAGTGCGTTATATCACTTTTCAGTTTTCCTGTTATAATAATTGAACAGGCGACATATATGTGAATTAGTTTACAAAGTTGTGCTTTGCGTTTCTGTTCTTTCGATCGAAACTTGTTCCAGTGCTGTGCAGTGCGTTATATCACTTTTCAGTTTTCCTGTTATAATAATTGAACAGGGGACACGTATGTGAATTTGTTTACAAAGTTGTGCTTTGCAGTTCTGTTCTTTAATGGAAACTTGTTTCTGTGCCATACAGTGCGAGATAAAACTTTTCGGTTTTCCTGTATTCCTAATTGTGCGAGCGACACAAATGTGATTTAGTGTACAAAGTAGTGCTTTGGATTTCTGTTCTTCGGTTGGAAACTTGTTTCTGTGCTGTACAGTGTGATATATCAGTTTTCAGTTTTCCTGTTGTAATAATTGAATGGGCGATACGTATGTGATTTAGTTTACAAAGTTGTGCTTTGCTTTTCTGTTCTTTCGATGGAAACTTGTTTCTGTGCCGTACAGTGCAAGATAACACTTTTCGGTTTTCCTGTATTCTTAATTGAGCGAGTGACACACATGTGATTCAGTTTACAAAGTAGTGCTTTTCATTTACGTTCTTTCGTTGGAAACTTGTTCCTGTTAGGAATAAGTTAGGGTTAGGATCAGGGTTAGGGTTAGGGTTAGGTTAGGGCTCGGTAAGGGATAGGGTTACGGTTAGGGTTAGGGTTAGGTTAGGGCTGGGTAAGGGATAGGGTTAGTGTTAGGGTTAGGGTTAAGGGTTAGGGTTTGGTTAGGGTTAGGGTTAGGGACTTAGGGTTAGGGTTAGCGTTAGGGTTATATCACTTTTCAGGTTTCCTGTTATAATAATTGAATGGGCGATACGTATGTGATTTAGTTTACAAAGTTGTGCTTTGCGTTTCTGTTCTTTCGATGGAAACTTGTTTCTGTGCCGTACAGTGCAAGATAACACTTTTCAGTTTTCCTATATTCCTAATTGAGCGAGCGACACACAGGTGATTCCGTTTAAAAGTAGTGCTTTGCTTATCTGTTCTTTCGTTGGAAACTTGTTCTTGTGCTGTACAGTGAGATATATCACTTTTCAGTTTTCCTGTATTCCTAATGGAGCGAGTGACACACATGTGATTTAGTTTACAAATTAGTGATTTTCTTTTTTGTTCTTTCATTTGAAACTTGTTCCTGTGCTGTCCAATATGATATATCACTTTTCAGTTTTCCTGTTATAATAATTGAACAGGCGACACGTATGTGAATTCGTTTACAAAGTTGTGCTTTGAGTTTCTGTTCTTTCGATGGAAACTTGTTCCTGTGCTGTGCGGTGCGTTATATCACTTTTCAGTTTTCCTGTTATAATAATTGAACAGGCGACACATATGTGAATTATTTTACAAAGTTGTGCTTTGCATTTCTGTTCTTTCAATGGAAACTTGTTTCTGTGCTGTACAGTGCGAGATAACACTTTTCAGTTTTCCTGTATTCCTAATTGAGCGAGCGACACACAGGTGATTCCGTTTAAAAGTAGTGCTTTGCTTTTCTGTTCTTTCGTAGGAAAATTGTTCTTGTGCTGTACAGTGAGATATATCACTTTTCAGTTTTCCTGTATTCCTAATGGAGCGAGTGACACACATGTGATTTAGTTTCCAAATTAGTGATTTTCTTTTTTGTTCTTTCATTTGAAACTTGTTCCTGTGCTGTACAATATGATATATCACTTTTCAGTTTTCCTGTTATAATAATTGAACAGGCGACACGTATGTGAATTCGTTTACAAAGTTGTGCTTTGAGTTTCTGTTTTTTCGATGGAAACTTTTTCCTGTGCTGTGCAGTGTGTTATATCACTTTTCAGTTTTCCTGTTATAATAATTGAACAGGCGATATATATGTGAATTAGTTTACAAAGTTGTGCTTTGCGTTTCTGTGCTTTCGATCGAAACTTGTTCCTGTGCTGTGCAGTGCGTTACATCACTTTTCAGTTTTCCTGTTATAATAATTGAACAGGGGACACGTATGTGAATTAGTTTACAAAGTTGTGCTTTGCAGTTCTGTTCTTTATTTGGAAACTTGTTTCTGTGCCATACAGTGCGAGATGAAACTTTTCGGTTTTCCTGTATTCCTAATTGTGCGAGCGACACAAATGTGATTTAGTGTACAAAGTAGTGCTTTGGATTTCTGTTCTTCGGTTGGAAACTTGTTTCTGTGCTGTACAGTGTGATATATCAGTTTTCAGTTTTCCTGTTGTAATAATTGAATGGGCGATACGTATGTGATTTAGTTTACAAAGTTGTGCTTTGCTTTTCTGTTCTTTCGATGGAAACTTGTTTCTGTGCCGTACAGTGCAAGATAACACTTTTCGGTTTTCCTGTATTCTTAATTGAGCGAGTGACACACATGTGATTCAGTTTACAAAGTAGTGCTTTTCATTTACGTTCTTTCGTTGGAAACTTGTTCCTGTTAGGAATAAGTTAGGGTTAGGGTCAGGGTTAGGGTTAGGGTTAGGTTAGGGCTCCGTAAGGGATAGGGTTAGGGTTAGGTTAGGGCTGGGTAAGGGATAGGGTTAGGGTTAGGGTTAGGGTTAGGGTTAGGGTTAGGGGTTAGGGTTAGGGTTAGGGTTAGGGTTAGGGTTAGGGACTTAGGGTTAGGGTTATGGTTAGGGACTTAGGGTTAGGGTTAGGGTTAGGGTTATATCACTTTTCAGGTTTCCTGTTATAATAATTGAACAGGCAACACATATGTGAATTAGTTTACAAAGTTGTGCTTTGCGTTTCTGTTCTTTCAATGGAAACTTGTTTCTGTGCCGTACAATGCGAGATAACACTTTTCAGTTTTCCTGTATTCCTAATTGAGCGAGCGACACACAGGTGATTCCGTTTAAAAGTTGTGCTTTGCATTTCTGTTCTTTCTTTGGAAACTTGTTTCTGTGCCATACAGTGCGAGATAAAACTTTTCGGTTTTCCTGTATTCCTAATTGTGCGAGCGACACAAATGTGATTTAGTGTACAAAGTAGTGCTTTGGATTTCTGTTCTTCGGTTGGAAACTTGTTTCTGTGCTGTACAGTGTGATATATCAGTTTTTAGTTTTCCTGTTGTAATAATTGAATGGGCGATACGTATGTGATTTAGTTTACAAAGTTGTGCTTTGCTTTTCTGTTCTTTCGATGGAAACTTGTTTCTGTGCCGTACAGTGTAAGATAACACTTTTCAGTTTTCCTGTATTCCTAATTGAGCGAGCGACACACAGGTGATTCCGTTTAAAAGTAGTGCTTTGCTTTTCTGTTCTTTCGTTGGAAACTTGTTCTTGTGCTGTACAGTGAGATATATCACTTTTCAGTTTTCCTGTATTCCTAATGGAGCGAGTGACACACATGTGATTTAGTTTACAAATTAGTGATTTTCTTTTTTGTTCTTTCATTTGAAACTTGTTCCTGTGCTGTACAATATGATATATCACTTTTCAGTTTTCCTGTTATAATAATTGAACAGGGGACACGTATGTGAATTAGTTTACAAAGTTGTGCTTTGCAGTTCTGTTCTTTCTATGGAAACTTGTTTCTGTGCCATACAGTGAGAGATAAAACTTTTCGGGTTTCCTGTATTCCTAATTGTACGAGCAACACAAATGTGATTTAGTGTACAAAGTAGTGCTTTGGATTTCTGTTCTTCGGTTGGAAACTTGTTTCTGTGCTGTACAGTGTGATATATCAGTTTTCAGTTTTCCTGTTGTAATAATTGAATGGGCGATACGTTTGTGATTTAGTTTACAAAGTTGTGCTTTGCTTTTCTGTTCTTTCGATGGAAACTTGTTTCTGTGCCGTACAGTGCAAGATAACACTTTTCGGTTTTCATGTTTTCTTAATTGAGAGAGTGACACACATGTGATTCAGTTTACAAAGTAGTGCTTTTCATTTACGTTCTTTCGTTGGAAAGTTGTTCCTGTTAGGAATAAGTTAGGGTTAGGGTCAGGGTTAGGGTTAGGGTTAGGGTTAGGTTAGGGCTCGGTAAGGGATAGGGTTAGGGTTAGGGTTAGGGTTAGGGTTAGTGTTAGGTTAGGGCTGGGTAAGGGATAGGGTTAGGGTTAGGGTTAGGGTTAGGGTTAGGGTTAGGGTTGGGGGTTAGGGTTAGGGTTAGGGTTAGGGACTTATGGTTAGGGTTAGGGATAGGGTTATATCACTTTTCAGGTTTCCTGTTATAATAATTGAATAGGCAACACATATGTGAATTAGTTTACAAAGTTGTGCTTTGCGTTTCTGTTCTTTCAATGGAAACTTGTTTCTGTGCCGTACAGTGCGAGATAACACTTTTCAGTTTTCCTGTATTCCTAATTGAGCGAGCGACACACAGGTGGTTCCGTTTAAGAGTAGTGCTTTGCTTTTCTGTTCTTTCGTTGGAAACTTGTTCTTGTTCTGTACAGTGAGATATATCACTTTTCAGTTTTCCTGTATTCCTAATGGAGCGAGTGACACACATGTGATTTAGTTTAAAATTAGTGATTTTCTTTTTTCATTTGAAACTTGATCCTGTGCTGTACAATATGATATATCACTTTTCAGTTTTCCTGTTATAATAATTGAACAGGCGACACATATGTGAATTCGTTTACTAAGTTGTGCTTTGAGTTTCTGTACTTTCGATGGAAACTTGTTCCTGTGCTGTGCAGTGCGTTATATCACTTTTCAGTATTCCTGTTATAATAATTGAACAGGCGACACATATGTGAATTAGTTTACAAAGTTGTGCTTTGCGTTTCTGTTCTTTCCATGGAAACTTGTTCCTGTGCTGTGCAGTGCGTTATATCACTTTTCAGTTTTCCTGTTATAATAATTGAACAGGGGACACGTATGTGAATTAGTTTACAAAGTTGTGCTTTGCATTTCTGTTCTTTCTTTGGAAACTTGTTTCTGTGCCATACAGTGCGCTTTAAAACTTTTCGGTTTTCCTGTATTCCTAATTGTGCGAGCGACACAAATGTGATTTCGTGTACAAAGTAGTGCTTTGGATTTCTGTTCTTCGGTTGGAAACTTGTTTCTGTGCTGTACAGTGTGATATATCAGTTTTCAGTTTTCCTGTTGTAATAATTGAATGGGCGATACGTATGTGATTTAGTTTACAAAGTTGTGCTTTGCTTTTCTGTTCTTTCGATGGAAACTTGTTTCTGTGCCGTACAGTGCAAGATAACACTTTTCGGTTTTCATGTATTCTTAATTGAGAGAGTGACACACATGTGATTCAGTTTACAAAGTAGTGCTTTTCATTTACGTTCTTTCGTTGGAAACTTGTTCCTGTTAGGAATAAGTTAGGGTTAGGGTCAGGGTTAGGGTTAGGGTTAGGTTAGGGCTGGGTAAGGGATAGGGTTAGGGTTAGGGTTAGGGTTAGGGGTTAGGTTTAGGGTTAGGGTTAGGGTTATATCACTTTTCAGGTTTCCTGTTATAATAATTGAACAGGCGACACATATGTGAATTAGTTTACAAAGTTGTGCTTTGCGTTTCTGTTCTTTCAATGGAAACTTGTTTCTGTGCCGTACAGTGCGAGATAACACTTTTCAGTTTTCCTGTATTCCTAATTGAGCGAGCCACACACAGGTGATTCCGTTTAAAAGTAGTGCTTTGCTTTTCTGTTCTTTCGTTGGAAACTTGTTCTTGTGCTGTACAGTGAGATATATCACTTTTCAGTTTTCCTGTATTCCTAATGGAGCAAGTGACACACATGTGATTTTGTTTACAAATTAGTGATTTTTTTTTGTTCTTTCATTTGAAACTTGTTCCTGTGCTGTACAATATGATATATCACTTTTCAGTTTTCCTGTTATAATAATTGAACAGGCGACACGTATGTGAATTCGTTTACAAAGTTGTGCTTTGAGTGTCTGTTCTTTCGATGGAAACTTTTTCCTGTGCTGTGCGGTGCGTTATATCACTTTTCAGTTTTCCTGTTATAATAATTGAACAGGCGACATATATGTGAATTAGTTTACAAAGTTGTGCTTTGCGTTTCTGTTCTTTCGATGGAAACTTGTTCCTGTGCCATACAGTGCGCTTTAAAACTTTTCGGTTTTCCTGTATTCCTAATTGTGCGAGCGACACAAATGTGATTTAGTGTACAAAGTAGTGCTTTGGATTTCTGTTCTTCGGTTGGAAACTTGTTTCTGTGCTGTACAGTGTATTATATCAGTTTTCAGTTTTCCTGTTATAATAATTGAACAGGGGACACGTATGTGAATTAGTTTACAAAGTTGTGCTTTGCATTTCTGTTCTTTCTTTGGAAACTTGTTTCTGTGCCATACAGTGCGCTTTAAAACTTTTCGGTTTTCCTGTATTCCTAATTGTGTGAGCGACACAAATGTGATTTAGTGTACAAAGTAGTGCTTTGGATTTCTGTTCTTCGGTTGGAAACTTGTTTCTGTGCTGTACAGTGTGATATATCAGTTTTCAGTTTTCCTGATGTAATAATTGAATGGGCGATACGTATGTGATTTAGTTTACAAAGTTGTGCTTTGCTTTTCTGTTCTTTCGAAGGAAACTTGTTTCTGTCCTGTACAGTGCAAGATAACACTTTTCGGTTTTCCTGTATTCTTAATTGAGCGAGTGACACACATGTGATTCAGTTTACAAAGTAGTGCTTTTCACTTACGTTCTTTCGTTGGAAACTTGTTCCTGTTAGGAATAAGTTAGGGTTAGGGTCAGGGTTAGGGTTAGGGTTAGGGTTAGGTTAGGGCTCGGTAAGGGATAGGGTTAGGGTTAGGGTTAGGGTTAGCGTTAGGGTTAGGTTAAGGCTGGGTAAGGGATAGGGTTAGGGTAAGGGATAGGGTTAGGGTTAGGGTTAGGGTTAGGGTTGGGGGTTAGGGTTAGGGTTAGGGTTAGGGACTTAGGGTTAGGGTTAGGGTTAGGGTTATATCACTTTTCAGGTTTCCTGTTATAATAATTGAACAGGCAACACATATGTGAATTAGTTTACAAAGTTGTGCTTTGCGTTTCTGTTCTTTCAATGGAAACTTGTTTCTGTGCCGTACAGTGCGAGATAACACTTTTCAGTTTTCCTGTATTCCTAATTGAGCGAGCGACACACAGGTGATTCTGTTTAAGAGTAGTGCTTTGCTTTTCTGTTCTTTCGTTGGAAACTTGTTCTTGTGCTGTACAGTGAGATATATCACTTTTCAGTTTTCCTGTATTCCTAACGGAGCGAGTGACACACATGTGATTCAGTTTACAAATTAGTGATTTTCTTTTTTCATTTGAAACTTGTTCCTTTGCCGTACAATATGATATATCACTTTTCAGTTTTCCTGTTATAATAATTGAACAGGCGACGCATATGTGAATTCGTTTACAAAGTTGTGCTTTGAGTTTCTGTTCTTTCGATGGAAACTTGTTCCTGTGCTGTGCAGTGCGTTATATCACTTTTCAGTTTTCCTGTTATAATAATTGAACAGGCGACACATATGTGAATTAGTTTACAAAGTTGTGCTTTGCGTTTCTGTTCTTTCGATGGAAACTTGTTCCTGTGCTGTGCAGTGCGTTATATCACTTTTCAGTTTTCCTGTTATAATAATTGAACAGGGGACACGTATGTGAATTAGTTTACAAAGTTGTGCTTTGTATTTCTGTTCTTTCTTTGGAAACTTGTTTCTGTGCCATACAGTGCGCTTTAAAACTTTTCGGTTTTCCTGTATTCCTAATTGTGCGAGCGACACAAATGTGATTTAGTGTACAAAGTAGTGCTTTGGATTTCTGTTCTTCGGTTGGAAACTTGTTTCTGTGCTGTACAGTGTGATATATCAGTTTTCAGTTTTCCTGATGTAATAATTGAATGGGCGATACGTATGTGATTTTGTTTACAAAGTTGTGCTTTGCTTTTCTGTTCTTTCGAAGGAAACTTGTTTCTGTCCTGTACAGTGCAAGATAACACTTTTCGGTTTTCCTGTATTCTTAATTGAGCGAGTGACACACATGTGATTCAGTTTACAAAGTAGTGCTTTTCATTTACGTTCTTTCGTTGGAAACTTGTTCCTGTTAGGAATAAGTTAGGGTTAGGGTCAGGGTTAGGGTTAGGGTTAGGGTTAGGTTAGGGCTCGGTAAGGGATAGGGTTAGGGTTAGGGTTAGGGTTAGGTTAGGGCTGGGTAAGGGATAGGGTTAGGGTTAGGGTTAGGGTTAGGGTTAGGGTTGGGGGTTAGGGTTAGGTTTAGGGTTAGATTGGGGGTTAGGGTTAGGGTTAGGGTTAGGGACTTATGGTTAGGGTTAGGGTTAGGGTTATATCACTTTTCAGGTTTCCTGTTATAATAATTGAACAGGCAACACATATGTGAATTAGTTTACAAAGTTGTGCTTTGCGTTTCTGTTCTTTCAATGGAAACTTGTTTCTGTGCCGTACAGTGCAAGATAACACATTTCAGTTTTCCTGTATTATTAATTGAGTGAGCGACACACAGGTGATTCCATTTAAGAGTAGTGCTTTGCTTTTCTGTTCTTTCGTTGGAAACTTGTTCTTGTGCTGTACAGTGAGATATATCACTTTTCAGTTTTCCTGTATTCCTAATGGAGCGAGTGACACACATGTGATTTAGTTTACAAATTAGTGATTTTCTTTTTTGTTCTTTCATTTGAAAGTTGTTCCTGTGCTGTACAATATGATATATCACTTTTCAGTTTTCCTGTTATAATAATTGAACAGGCGATACGTATGTGAATTCGTTTACAAAGTTGTGCTTTGAGTTTCTGTTCTTTCGATGGAAACTTGTTCCTGTGCTGTGCAGTGCGTTATATCACTTTTCAGTTTTCCTGTTATAATAATTGAACAGGCGACACATATGTGAATTAGTTTACAAAGTTGTGCTTTGCGATTCTGTTCTTTCGATGGAAACTTGTTCCTGTGCTGTGCAGTGCGTTATATCACTTTTCAGTTTTCCTGTTATAATAATTGAACAGGGGACACGTATGTGAATTAGTTTACAAAGTTGTGCTTTGCATTTCTGTTCTTTCTTTGGAAACTTGTTTCTGTGCCATACAGTGCGCTTTAAAACTGTTCGGTTTTCCTGTATTCCTAATTGTGCGCGCGACACAAATGTGATTTAGTGTACAAAGTAGTGCTTTGGATTTCTCTTCTTCTGTTGGAAACTTGTTTCTGTGCTGTACAGTGTGATATATCAGTTTTCAGTTTTCCTGTTGTAATAATTGAATGGGCGATACGTATGTGATTTACTTTACAAAGTTTTGCTTTGCTTTTCTGTTCTTTCGATGGAAACTTGTTTCTGTGCCGTACAGTGCAAGATAACACTTTTCGGTTTTCCTGTATTCTTAATTGAGCGAGTGACACACATGTGATTCAGTTTACAAAGTAGTGCTTTTCATTTACGTTCTTTCGTTGTAAACTTGTTCCTGTTAGGAATAAGTTAGGGTTAGGGTTAGGGTTAGGGTTAGGGTTAGGGTTAGGGTTAGGGCTCGGTAAGGGATAGGGTTAGGGTTAGGGGTAGGGTTAGTGTTAGGGTTAGGTTAGGGCTGGGTAAGGGATAGGGTTAGGGTTAGGGTTAGGGTTAGTGTTAGGGTTAGGGGTTAGGGTTAGGGTTAGGTTTAGGGTTAGGGACTTATGGTTAGGGTTAGGGTTAGGGTTATATCACTTTTCAGGTTTCCTGTTATAATAATTGAACAGGCAACACATATTTGAATTAGTTTACAAAGTTGTGCTCTGCGTTTCTGTTCTTTCAATGGAAACTTGTTTCTGTGCCGTACAGTGCGAGATAACACTTTTCAGTTTTCCTGTATTCCTAATTGAGCGAGCGACCCACAGGTGATTCCGTTTAAGAGTAGTGCTTTGCTTTTCTGTTCTTTCGTTGGAAACTTGTTCTTGTGCTGTACAGTGAGATATATCACTTTTCAGTTTTCCTGTATTCCTAATGGAGCGAGTGACACACATGTGATTTAGTTTACAAATTAGTGATTTTCTTTTTTCATTTGAAACATGTTCCTTTGCTGTACAATATGATATATCACTTTTCAGTTTTCCTGTTATAATAATTGAACAGGCGACACATATGTGATTTCGTTTACAAATTTGTGCTTTGAGTTTCTGTTCTTTCGATGGAAACTTGTTCCTGTGCTGTGCAGTGCGTTATATCACTTTTCAGTTTTCCTGTTATAATAATTGAACAGGCGACACATATGTGAATTAGTTTACAAAGTTGTGCTTTGCGTTTCTGTTCTTTCGATGGAAACTTGTTCCTGTGCTGTGCAGTGCGTTATATCACTTTTCAGTTTTCCTGTTATAATAATTGAACAGGGGACACGTATGTGAATTAGTTTAAAAAGTTGTGCTTTGCATTTCTGTTCTTTCTTTGGAAACTTGTTTCTGTGCCATACAGTGCGCTTTAAAACTTTTCGGTTTTCCTGTATTCCTAATTGTGCGAGCGACACAAATGTGATTTAGTGTACACAGTAGTGCTTTGGATTTCTGTTCTTCGGTTGGAAACTTGTTTCTGTGCTGTACAGTGTGATATATCAGTTTTCAGTTTTTGTGTTGTAATAATTGAATGGGCGATACGTATGTGATTTAGTTTACAAAGTTGTGCTTTGCTTTTCTGTTCTTTCGATGGAAACTTGTTTCTGTGCCATACAGTGCAAGATAACACTTTTCGGTTTTCCTGTATTCTTAATTGAGCGAGTGACACACATGTGATTCAGTTTACAAAGTAGTGCTTTTCATTTACGTTCTTTCGTTGGAAACTTGTTTCTGTTAGGAATAAGTTAGGGTTAGGGTCAGGGTTAGGGTTAGGGTTAGGGGTAGGTTAGGGCTCGGTAAGGGATAGGGTTAGGGTTAGGGTTAGGGTTAGGGTTAGGGTTGGGTTAGTGCTGGGTAAGGGATAGGGTTAGGGTTAGGGTTAGGGTTAGGGTTAGGGTTGGAGGTTAGGGTTAGGGTTAGGGTTAGGGACTTATGGTTAGGGTTAGGGTTCGGGTTATATCACTTTTCAGGTTTCCTGTTATAATAATTGAACAGGCAACACATATGTGAATTAGTTTACAAAGTTGTGCTTTGCGTTTCTGTTCTTTCAATGGAAACTTGTTTCTGTGCCGTACAGTGCGAGATAACACTTTTCAGTTTTCCTGTATTATTAATTGAGTGAGCGACACACAGGTGATTCCGTTTAAGAGTAGTGCTTTGCTTTTCTGTTCTTTCGTTGGAAACTTGTTCTTGTGCTGTACAGTGAGATATATCACTTTTCAGTTTTCCTGTATTCCTAATGGAGCGAGTGACACACATGTGATTTAGTTTACAAATTAGTGATTTTCTATTTTTTCTTTCATTTGAAACTTGTTCCTGTGCTGTACAATATGATATATCACTTTTCAGTTTTCCTGTTATAATAATTGAACAGGCGATACGTATGTGAATTCGTTTACAAAGTTGTGCTTTGAGTTTCTGTTCTTTCGATGGAAACTTGTTCCTGTGCTGTGCAGTGCGTTATATCACTTTTCAGTTTTCCTGTTATAATAATTGAACAGGCGACACATATGTGAATTAGTTTACAAAGTTGTGCTTTGCGTTTCTGTTCTTTCGATGGAAACTTGTTTCTGTGCCGTACAGTGCAAGATAACACTTTTCGGTTTTCCTGTATTCTTAATTGAGCGAGTGACACACATGTGATTCAGTTTACAAAGTAGTGCTTTTCATTTACGTTCTTTCGTTGTAAACTTGTTCCTGTTAGGAATAAGTTAGGGTTAGGGTTAGGGTTAGGGTTAGGGTTAGGGTTAGGGTTAGGGCTCGGTAAGGGATAGGGTTAGGGTTAGGGGTAGGGTTAGTGTTAGGGTTAGGTTAGGGCTGGGTAAGGGATAGGGTTAGGGTTAGGGTTAGGGTTAGTGTTAGGGTTAGGGGTTAGGGTTAGGGTTAGGTTTAGGGTTAGGGACTTATGGTTAGGGTTAGGGTTAGGGTTATATCACTTTTCAGGTTTCCTGTTATAATAATTGAACAGGCAACACATATTTGAATTAGTTTACAAAGTTGTGCTCTGCGTTTCTGTTCTTTCAATGGAAACTTGTTTCTGTGCCGTACAGTGCGAGATAACACTTTTCAGTTTTCCTGTATTCCTAATTGAGCGAGCGACCCACAGGTGATTCCGTTTAAGAGTAGTGCTTTGCTTTTCTGTTCTTTCGTTGGAAACTTGTTCTTGTGCTGTACAGTGAGATATATCACTTTTCAGTTTTCCTGTATTCCTAATGGAGCGAGTGACACACATGTGATTTAGTTTACAAATTAGTGATTTTCTTTTTTCATTTGAAACATGTTCCTTTGCTGTACAATATGATATATCACTTTTCAGTTTTCCTGTTATAATAATTGAACAGGCGACACATATGTGATTTCGTTTACAAATTTGTGCTTTGAGTTTCTGTTCTTTCGATGGAAACTTGTTCCTGTGCTGTGCAGTGCGTTATATCACTTTTCAGTTTTCCTGTTATAATAATTGAACAGGCGACACATATGTGAATTAGTTTACAAAGTTGTGCTTTGCGTTTCTGTTCTTTCGATGGAAACTTGTTCCTGTGCTGTGCAGTGCGTTATATCACTTTTCAGTTTTCCTGTTATAATAATTGAACAGGGGACACGTATGTGAATTAGTTTAAAAAGTTGTGCTTTGCATTTCTGTTCTTTCTTTGGAAACTTGTTTCTGTGCCATACAGTGCGCTTTAAAACTTTTCGGTTTTCCTGTATTCCTAATTGTGCGAGCGACACAAATGTGATTTAGTGTACACAGTAGTGCTTTGGATTTCTGTTCTTCGGTTGGAAACTTGTTTCTGTGCTGTACAGTGTGATATATCAGTTTTCAGTTTTTGTGTTGTAATAATTGAATGGGCGATACGTATGTGATTTAGTTTACAAAGTTGTGCTTTGCTTTTCTGTTCTTTCGATGGAAACTTGTTTCTGTGCCATACAGTGCAAGATAACACTTTTCGGTTTTCCTGTATTCTTAATTGAGCGAGTGACACACATGTGATTCAGTTTACAAAGTAGTGCTTTTCATTTACGTTCTTTCGTTGGAAACTTGTTTCTGTTAGGAATAAGTTAGGGTTAGGGTCAGGGTTAGGGTTAGGGTTAGGGGTAGGTTAGGGCTCGGTAAGGGATAGGGTTAGGGTTAGGGTTAGGGTTAGGGTTAGGGTTGGGTTAGTGCTGGGTAAGGGATAGGGTTAGGGTTAGGGTTAGGGTTAGGGTTAGGGTTGGAGGTTAGGGTTAGGGTTAGGGTTAGGGACTTATGGTTAGGGTTAGGGTTCGGGTTATATCACTTTTCAGGTTTCCTGTTATAATAATTGAACAGGCAACACATATGTGAATTAGTTTACAAAGTTGTGCTTTGCGTTTCTGTTCTTTCAATGGAAACTTGTTTCTGTGCCGTACAGTGCGAGATAACACTTTTCAGTTTTCCTGTATTATTAATTGAGTGAGCGACACACAGGTGATTCCGTTTAAGAGTAGTGCTTTGCTTTTCTGTTCTTTCGTTGGAAACTTGTTCTTGTGCTGTACAGTGAGATATATCACTTTTCAGTTTTCCTGTATTCCTAATGGAGCGAGTGACACACATGTGATTTAGTTTACAAATTAGTGATTTTCTATTTTTTCTTTCATTTGAAACTTGTTCCTGTGCTGTACAATATGATATATCACTTTTCAGTTTTCCTGTTATAATAATTGAACAGGCGATACGTATGTGAATTCGTTTACAAAGTTGTGCTTTGAGTTTCTGTTCTTTCGATGGAAACTTGTTCCTGTGCTGTGCAGTGCGTTATATCACTTTTCAGTTTTCCTGTTATAATAATTGAACAGGCGACACATATGTGAATTAGTTTACAAAGTTGTGCTTTGCGTTTCTGTTCTTTCGATGGAAACTTGTTTCTGTGCCGTACAGTGCAAGATAACACTTTTCGGTTTTCCTGTATTCTTAATTGAGCGAGTGACACACATGTGATTCAGTTTACAAAGTAGTGCTTTTCATTTACGTTCTTTCGTTGTAAACTTGTTCCTGTTAGGAATAAGTTAGGGTTAGGGTTAGGGTTAGGGTTAGGGTTAGGGTTAGGGTTAGGGCTCGGTAAGGGATAGGGTTAGGGTTAGGGGTAGGGTTAGTGTTAGGGTTAGGTTAGGGCTGGGTAAGGGATAGGGTTAGGGTTAGGGTTAGGGTTAGTGTTAGGGTTAGGGGTTAGGGTTAGGGTTAGGTTTAGGGTTAGGGACTTATGGTTAGGGTTAGGGTTAGGGTTATATCACTTTTCAGGTTTCCTGTTATAATAATTGAACAGGCAACACATATTTGAATTAGTTTACAAAGTTGTGCTCTGCGTTTCTGTTCTTTCAATGGAAACTTGTTTCTGTGCCGTACAGTGCGAGATAACACTTTTCAGTTTTCCTGTATTCCTAATTGAGCGAGCGACCCACAGGTGATTCCGTTTAAGAGTAGTGCTTTGCTTTTCTGTTCTTTCGTTGGAAACTTGTTCTTGTGCTGTACAGTGAGATATATCACTTTTCAGTTTTCCTGTATTCCTAATGGAGCGAGTGACACACATGTGATTTAGTTTACAAATTAGTGATTTTCTTTTTTCATTTGAAACATGTTCCTTTGCTGTACAATATGATATATCACTTTTCAGTTTTCCTGTTATAATAATTGAACAGGCGACACATATGTGATTTCGTTTACAAATTTGTGCTTTGAGTTTCTGTTCTTTCGATGGAAACTTGTTCCTGTGCTGTGCAGTGCGTTATATCACTTTTCAGTTTTCCTGTTATAATAATTGAACAGGCGACACATATGTGAATTAGTTTACAAAGTTGTGCTTTGCGTTTCTGTTCTTTCGATGGAAACTTGTTCCTGTGCTGTGCAGTGCGTTATATCACTTTTCAGTTTTCCTGTTATAATAATTGAACAGGGGACACGTATGTGAATTAGTTTAAAAAGTTGTGCTTTGCATTTCTGTTCTTTCTTTGGAAACTTGTTTCTGTGCCATACAGTGCGCTTTAAAACTTTTCGGTTTTCCTGTATTCCTAATTGTGCGAGCGACACAAATGTGATTTAGTGTACACAGTAGTGCTTTGGATTTCTGTTCTTCGGTTGGAAACTTGTTTCTGTGCTGTACAGTGTGATATATCAGTTTTCAGTTTTCGTGTTGTAATAATTGAATGGGCGATACGTATGTGATTTAGTTTACAAAGTTGTGCTTTGCTTTTCTGTTCTTTCGATGGAAACTTGTTTCTGTGCCATACAGTGCAAGATAACACTTTTCGGTTTTCCTGTATTCTTAATTGAGCGAGTGACACACATGTGATTCAGTTTACAAAGTAGTGCTTTTCATTTACGTTCTTTCGTTGGAAACTTGTTTCTGTTAGGAATAAGTTAGGGTTAGGGTCAGGGTTAGGGTTAGGGTTAGGGGTAGGTTAGGGCTCGGTAAGGGATAGGGTTAGGGTTAGGGTTAGGGTTAGGGTTAGGGTTGGGTTAGTGCTGGGTAAGGGATAGGGTTAGGGTTAGGGTTAGGGTTAGGGTTAGGGTTGGAGGTTAGGGTTAGGGTTAGGGTTAGGGACTTATGGTTAGGGTTAGGGTTCGGGTTATATCACTTTTCAGGTTTCCTGTTATAATAATTGAACAGGCAACACATATGTGAATTAGTTTACAAAGTTGTGCTTTGCGTTTCTGTTCTTTCAATGGAAACTTGTTTCTGTGCCGTACAGTGCGAGATAACACTTTTCAGTTTTCCTGTATTATTAATTGAGTGAGCGACACACAGGTGATTCCGTTTAAGAGTAGTGCTTTGCTTTTCTGTTCTTTCGTTGGAAACTTGTTCTTGTGCTGTACAGTGAGATATATCACTTTTCAGTTTTCCTGTATTCCTAATGGAGCGAGTGACACACATGTGATTTAGTTTACAAATTAGTGATTTTCTATTTTTTCTTTCATTTGAAACTTGTTCCTGTGCTGTACAATATGATATATCACTTTTCAGTTTTCCTGTTATAATAATTGAACAGGCGATACGTATGTGAATTCGTTTACAAAGTTGTGCTTTGAGTTTCTGTTCTTTCGATGGAAACTTGTTCCTGTGCTGTGCAGTGCGTTATATCACTTTTCAGTTTTCCTGTTATAATAATTGAACAGGCGACACATATGTGAATTAGTTTACAAAGTTGTGCTTTGCGTTTCTGTTCTTTCGATGGAAACTTGTTCCTGTGCTGTGCAGTGCGTTATATCACTTTTCAGTTCTCCTGTTATAATAATTGAACAGGTGACACGTATGTGAATTAGTTTACAAAGTTGTGCTTTGCATTTCTGTTCTTTCTTTGGAAACTTGTTTCTGTGCCATACAGTGCGCTTTAAAACTGTTCGGTTTTCCTGTATTCCTAATTGTGCATGCGACACAAATGTGATTTAGTGTACAAAGTAGTGCTTTGGATTTCTCTTCTTCGGTTGGAAACTTGTTTCTGTGCTGTACAGTGTGATATATCAGTTTTCAGTTTTTCTGTTGTAATAATTGAATGGGCGATACGTATGTGATTTACTTTACAAAGATGTGCTTTGCTTTTCTGTTCTTTCGATGGAAACTTGTTTCTGTGCCGTACAGTGCAAGATAACACTTTTCGGTTTTCCTGTATTCTTAATTGAGCGAGTGACACACATGTGATTCAGTTTACAAAGTAGTGCTTTTCATTTACGTTCTTTCATTGGAAACTTGTTCCTGTTAGGAATAAGTTAGGGTTAGGGTTAGGGTTAGGGTTAGGGTTAGGGTTAGGGTTAGGGCTCGGTAAGGGATAGGGTTAGGGTTAGGGGTAGGGTTAGGGTTAGGGTTAGGTTAGGGCTGGGTAAGGGATAGGGTTAGAGTTAGGGTTAGGGTTAGGGTTAGGGTTAGGGTTGGGGGTTAGGGTTAGGGTTAGGGTTAGGGACTTATGGTTAGGGTTAGGGTTAGGGTTATATCACTTTTCAGGTTTCCTGTTATAATAATGGAACAGGCAACACATATGTGAATTAGTTTACAAAGTTGTGCTTTGCGTTTCTGTTCTTTCAATGGAAACTTGTTTCTGTGCCGTACAGTGCGAGATAACACTTTTCAGTTTTCCTGTATTCCTAATTGAGCGAGCGACACACAGGTGATTCCGTTTAAGAGTAGTGCTTTGCTTTTCTGTTCTTTCGTTGGAAACTTGTTCTTGTGCTGTACAGTGAGATATATCACTTTTCAGTTTTCCTGTATTCCTAATGGAGCGAGTGACACACATGTGATTTAGTTTACAAATTAGTGATTTTCTTTTTTCATTTGAAACTTGTTCCTTTGCTGTACAATATGATATATCACTTTTCAGTTTTCCTGTTATAATAATTGAACAGGCGACACATATGTGAATTCGTTTACAAAGTTGTGCTTTGAGTTTCTGTTCTTTCGATGGAAACTTGTTCCTGTGCTGTGCAGTGCGTTATATCACTTTTCAGTTTTCCTGTTATAATAATTGAACAGGCGACACATATGTGAATTAGTTTACAAAGTTGTGCTTTGCGTTTCTGTTCTTTCGATGGAAACTTGTTCCTGTGCTGTGCAGTGCGTTATATCACTTTTCAGTTTTCCTGTTATAATAATTGAACAGGGGACACGTATGTGAATTAGTTTACAAAGTTGTGCTCTGCGTTTCTGTTCTTTCAATGGAAACTTGTTTCTGTGCCATACAGTGGGAGATAACACTTTTCAGTTTTCCTGTTATAATAATTGAACAGGCGACCCATATGTGAATTAGTTTACAAAGTTGTGCTTTGCGTTTCTGTTCTTTCGATGGAAACTTGTTCCTGTGCTGTGCAGTGCGTTATATCACTTTTCAGTTCTCCTGTTATAATAATTGAATAGGTGACACGTATGTGAATTAGTTTACAAAGTTGTGCTTTGCATTTCTGTTCTTTCTTTGGAAACTTGTTTCTGTGCCATACAGTGCGCTTTAAAACTGTTCGGTTTTCCTGTATTCCTAATTGTGCGCGCGACACAAATGTGATTTAGTGTACAAAGTAGTGCTTTGGATTTCTCTTCTTCGGTTGGAAACTTGTTTCTGTGCTGTACAGTGTGATATATCAGTTTTCAGTTTTCCTGTTGTAATAATTGAATGGGCGAGACGTATGTGATTTACTTTAAAGTTGTGCTTTGCTTTTCTGTTCTTTCGATGGAAACTTGTTTCTGTGCCATACAGTGCAAGATAACACTTTTCGGTTTTCCTGTATTCTTAATTGAGCGAGTGACACACATGTGATTCAGTTTACAAAGTAGTGCTTTTCATTTACGTTCTTTCGTTGGAAACTTGTTCCTGTTAGGAATAAGTTAGGGTTAGGGTCAGGGTTAGGGTTAGGGTTAGGTTAGGGCTGGGTAAGGGATAGGGTTAGGGTTAGGGTTAGGGTTAGGGTTAGGGTTAGTGTTAGGGTTAGGGGTTATGGTTAGGGTTAGGGTTAGTGTTAGGGACTTATGGTTAGGGTTAGGGTTAGGGTTATATCACTTTTCAGGTTTCCTGTTATAATAATTGAACAGGCAACACATATGTGAATTACTTTACAAAGTTGTGCTCTGCGTTTCTGTTCTTTCAATGGAAACTTGTTTCTGTGCCGTACCGTGCGAGATAACACTTTTCAGTTTTCCTGTATTCCTAATTGAGCGAGCGACCCACAGGTGATTCCGTTTAAGAGTAGTGCTTTGCCTTTCTGTTCTTTCGTTGGAAACTTGTTCTTGTGCTGTACAGTGAGATATATCACTTTTCAGTTTTCCTGTATTCCTAAAGGAGCGAGTGACACACATGTGATTTAGTTTACAAATTAGTGATTTTCTTTTTTCATTTGAAACTTGTTCCTGTGCTGTACAATATGATATATCACTTTTCAGTTTTCCTGTTATAATAATTGAACAGGCGACACATATGTGAATTTGTTTACAAAGTTGTGCTTTGCGTTTCTGTTCTTTCAATGGAAACTTGTTTCTGTGCCATACAGTGCGCTTTAAAACTTTTCGGTTTTCCTGTATTCCTAATTGTGCGAGCGACACAAATGTGATTTAGTGTACACAGTAGTGCTTTGGATTTCTGTTCTTCGGTTGGAAACTTGTTTCTGTGCTGTACAGTGTGATATATCAGTTTTCAGTTTTCGTGTTGTAATAATTGAATGGGCGATACGTATGTGATTTAGTTTACAAAGTTGTGCTTTGCTTTTCTGTTCTTTCGATGGAAACTTGTTTCTGTGCCGTACAGTGCAAGATAACACTTTTCGGTTTTCCTGTATTCTTAATTGAGCGAGTGACACACATGTGATTCAGTTTACAAAGTAGTGCTTTTCATTTACGTTCTTTCGTTGGAAACTTGTTTCTGTTAGGAATAAGTTAGGGTTAGGGTCAGGGTTAGGGTTAGGGTTAGGGGTAGGTTAGGGCTCGGTAAGGGATAGGGTTAGGGTTAGGGTTAGGGTTAGGGTTAGGGTTGGGTTAGTGCTGGGTAAGGGATAGGGTTAGGGTTAGGGTTAGGGTTAGGGTTAGGGTTGGAGGTTAGGGTTAGGGTTAGGGTTAGGGACTTATGGTTAGGGTTAGGGTTAGGGTTATATCACTTTTCAGGTTTCCTGTTATAATAATTGAACAGGCAACACATATGTGAATTAGTTTACAAAGTTGTGCTTTGCGTTTCTGTTCTTTCAATGGAAACTTGTTTCTGTGCCGTACAGTGCGAGATAACACTTTTCAGTTTTCCTGTATTATTAATTGAGTGAGCGACACACAGGTGATTCCGTTTAAGAGTAGTGCTTTGCTTTTCTGTTCTTTCGTTGGAAACTTGTTCTTGTGCTGTACAGTGAGATATATCACTTTTCAGTTTTCCTGTATTCCTAATGGAGCGAGTGACACACATGTGATTTAGTTTACAAATTAGTGATTTTCTTTTTTCATTTGAAACTTGTTCCTTTGCTGTACAATATGATATATCACTTTTCAGTTTTCCTGTTATAATAATTGAACAGGCGACACATATGTGAATTCGTTTACAAAGTTGTGCTTTGAGTTTCTGTTCTTTCGATGGAAACTTGTTCCTGTGCTGTGCAGTGCGTTATATCACTTTTCAGTTTTCCTGTTATAATAATTGAACAGGCGACACATATGTGAATTAGTTTACAAAGTTGTGCTTTGCGTTTCTGTTCTTTCGATGGAAACTTGTTCCTGTGCTGTGCAGTGCGTTATATCACTTTTCAGTTTTCCTGTTATAATAATTGAACAGGGGACACGTATGTGAATTAGTTTACAAAGTTGTGCTCTGCGTTTCTGTTCTTTCAATGGAAACTTGTTTCTGTGCCATACAGTGGGAGATAACACTTTTCAGTTTTCCTGTTATAATAATTGAACAGGCGACCCATATGTGAATTAGTTTACAAAGTTGTGCTTTGCGTTTCTGTTCTTTCGATGGAAACTTGTTCCTGTGCTGTGCAGTGCGTTATATCACTTTTCAGTTCTCCTGTTATAATAATTGAATAGGTGACACGTATGTGAATTAGTTTACAAAGTTGTGCTTTGCATTTCTGTTCTTTCTTTGGAAACTTGTTTCTGTGCCATACAGTGCGCTTTAAAACTGTTCGGTTTTCCTGTATTCCTAATTGTGCGCGCGACACAAATGTGATTTAGTGTACAAAGTAGTGCTTTGGATTTCTCTTCTTCGGTTGGAAACTTGTTTCTGTGCTGTACAGTGTGATATATCAGTTTTCAGTTTTCCTGTTGTAATAATTGAATGGGCGAGACGTATGTGATTTACTTTAAAGTTGTGCTTTGCTTTTCTGTTCTTTCGATGGAAACTTGTTTCTGTGCCGTACAGTGCAAGATAACACTTTTCGGTTTTCCTGTATTCTTAATTGAGCGAGTGACACACATGTGATTCAGTTTACAAAGTAGTGCTTTTCATTTACGTTCTTTCGTTGGAAACTTGTTCCTGTTAGGAATAAGTTAGGGTTAGGGTCAGGGTTAGGGTTAGGGTTAGGTTAGGGCTGGGTAAGGGATAGGGTTAGGGTTAGGGTTAGGGTTAGGGTTAGGGTTAGTGTTAGGGTTAGGGGTTATGGTTAGGGTTAGGGTTAGTGTTAGGGACTTATGGTTAGGGTTAGGGTTAGGGTTATATCACTTTTCAGGTTTCCTGTTATAATAATTGAACAGGCAACACATATGTGAATTAGTTTACAAAGTTGTGCTCTGCGTTTCTGTTCTTTCAATGGAAACTTGTTTCTGTGCCGTACCGTGCGAGATAACACTTTTCAGTTTTCCTGTATTCCTAATTGAGCGAGCGACCCACAGGTGATTCCGTTTAAGAGTAGTGCTTTGCCTTTCTGTTCTTTCGTTGGAAACTTGTTCTTGTGCTGTACAGTGAGATATATCACTTTTCAGTTTTCCTGTATTCCTAAAGGAGCGAGTGACACACATGTGATTTAGTTTACAAATTAGTGATTTTCTTTTTTCATTTGAAACTTGTTCCTGTGCTGTACAATATGATATATCACTTTTCAGTTTTCCTGTTATAATAATTGAACAGGCGACACATATGTGAATTTGTTTACAAAGTTGTGCTTTGCGTTTCTGTTCTTTCAATGGAAACTTGTTTCTGTGCCATACAGTGCGAGATAAAACTTTTCGGTTTTCCTGTATTCCTAATTGTGCGAGCGACACAAATGTGATTTAGTGTACAAAGTAGTGCTTTGGATTTCTGTTCTTCGGTTGGAAACTTGTTTCTGTGCTGTACAGTGTGATATATCAGTTTTCAGTTTTCCTGTTGTAATAATTGAATGGGCGATACGTATGTTATTTAGTTTACAAAGTTGTGCTTTGCTTTTCTGTTCTTTCTATGGAAACTTGTTTCTGTGCCGTACAGTGCAAGATAACACTTTTCGGTTTTCCTGTATTCTTAATTGAGCGAGTGACACACATGTGATTCAGTTTACAAAGTAGTGCTTTTCATTTACGTTCTTTCGTTGGAAACTTGTTCCTGTTAGGAATAAGTTAGGGTTAGGGTCAGGGTTAGGGTTAGGGTTAGGTTAGGGCTTGGTAAGGGATAGGGTTAGGGTTAGGGTTAGGTTAGGGCTCGGTAAGGGATAGGGTTAGGGTTAGGGTTAGGGTTAGGGTTAGGGTTAGGGTTTAGGGTTAGGGTTAGGGTTAGGGTTAGGGACTTAGGGTTAGGGTTAGGGTTAGGGTTATATCACTTTTCAGGTTTCCTGTTATAATAATTGAACAGGCGACACATATGTGAATTTGTTTACAAAGTTGTGCTTTGCGTTTCTGTTCTTTCAATGGAAACTTGTTTCTGTGCCGTACAGTGCGAGATAACACTTTTCAGTTTTCCTGTATTCCTAATTGAGCGAGCGACACAGAGGTGATTCCGTTTAAAAGTAGTGCTTTGCTTTTCTGTTCTTTCGTTGGAAACTTGTTCTTGTGCTGTACAGTGAGATATATCACTTTTCAGTTTTTCTGTATTCCTAATGGAGCGAGTGACACACATGTGATTTAGTTTACAAATTAGTGATTTTCTTTTTTGTTCTTTCATTTGAAACTTGTTCCTGTGCTGTACAATATGATATATCACTTTTCAGTTTTCCTGTTATAATAATTGAACAGGCGACACGTATGTGAATTCGTTTACAAAGTTGTGCTTTGAGTTTCTGTTCTTTCGATGGAAACTTGTTCCTGTGCTGTGCAGTGCGTTATATCACTTTTCAGTTTTCCTGTTATAATAATTGAACAGGCGACACATGTGAATTAGTTTACAAAGTTGTGCTTTGCGTTTCTGTTCTTTCGATGGAAACTTGTTCCTGTGCTGTGCAGTGCGTTATATCACTTTTCAGTTTTCCTGTTATAATAATTGAACAGGGGACACGTATGTGAATTAGTTTACAAAGTTGTGCTTTGCATTTCTGTTCTTCCTTTGGAAACTTGTTTCTGTGCCATACAGTGCGCTTTAAAACTTTTCAGTTTTCCTGTATTCCTAATTGTGCAAGCGACACAAATGTGATTTAGTGTACAAAGTAGTGCTTTGGATTTCTGTTCTTCGGTTGGAAACTTGTTTCTGTGCTGTACAGTGTGATATATCAGTTAGGGTTAGGGTTAGGGACTTAGTGTTAGAGTTAGGGTTAGGGTTATATCACTTTTCAGGTTTCCTGTTATAATAATTGAACAGGGGACACGTATGTGAATTACTTTACAAAGTTGTGCTTTGCAGTTCTGTTCTTTCTATGGAAACTTGTTTCTGTGCCCTACAGTGCAAGATAACATTTTTCGGTTTTCCTGTATTCTTAATTGAGCGAGTGACACACATGTGATTCAGTTTACAAAGTACTGCTTTTCATTTACGTTCTTTCGTTGGAAACTTGTTCCTGTAAGGAATAAGTTAAGGTTAGGGTCAGGGTTAGGGTTAGGGTTAGGTTAGGGCTCGGTAAGGGATAGGGTTAGGGTTAGGGTTAGGGTTAGGGTTAGGTTTAGGTTAGGGCTGGGTAAGGGATAGGGTTAGGGTTAGGGTTAGGGTTAGGGTTAGGGTTAGGGGTTAGGGTTAGGGTTAGGGTTAGGGTTAGAGACTTAGGTTTAGGGTTAGGGTTAGGGTTATATCACTATTCAGGTTTACTGTTATAATAATTGAACAGGCGACACATATGTGAATTTGTTTACAAAGTTGTGCTTTTCATTTACGTTCTTTCATTGGAAACTTGTTCCTGTTAGGAATAAGTTAGGGTTAGGGTTAGGGTTAGGGTTAGGGTTAGGGTTAGGGTTAGGGCTCGGTAAGGGATAGGGTTAGGGTTAGGGGTAGGGTTAGGGTTAGGGTTAGGTTAGGGCTGGGTAAGGGATAGGGTTAGGGTTAGGGTTAGGGTTAGGGTTAGGGTTAGGGTTAGTGTTAGGGTTAGGGGTTATGGTTAGGGTTAGGGTTAGTGTTAGGGACTTATGGTTAGGGTTAGGGTTAGGGTTATATCACTTTTCAGGTTTCCTGTTATAATAATTGAACAGGCAACACATATGTGAATTAGTTTACAAAGTTGTGCTTTGCGTTTCTGTTCTTTCAATGGAAACTTGTTTCTGTGCCGTACCGTGCGAGATAACACTTTTCAGTTTTCCTGTATTCCTAATTGAGCAAGCGACCCACAGGTGATTCCGTTTAAGAGTAGTGCTTTGCTTTTCTGTTCTTTCGTTGGAAACTTGTTCTTGTGCTGTACAGTGAGATATATCACTTTTCAGTTTTCCTGTATTCCTAACGGAGCGAGTGACACACATGTGATTTAGTTTACAAATTAGTGATTTTCTTTTTTCATTTGAAACTTGTTCCTTTGCTGTACAATATGATATATCACTTTTCAGTTTTCCTGTTATAATAATTGAACAGGCGACACATATGTGAATTCGTTTACAAAGTTGTGCTTTGAGTTCCTGTTCTTTCGATGGAAACTTGTTCCTGTGCTGTGCAGTGCGTTATATCACTTTTCAGTTTTCCTGTTATAATAATTGAACAGGCGACACATATGTGAATTAGTTTACAAAGTTGTGCTTTGCGTTTCTGTTCTTTCGATGGAAACTTGTTCCTGTGCTGTGCAGTGCGTTATATCACTTTTCAGTTCTCCTGTTATAATAATTGAATAGGTGACACGTATGTGAATTAGTTTACAAAGTTGTGCTTTGCATTTCTGTTCTTTCTTTGGAAACTTGTTTCTGTGCCATACAGTGCGCTTTAAAACTGTTCGGTTTTCCTGTATTCCTAATTGTACGCGCGACACAAATGTGATTTAGTGTACAAAGTAGTGCTTTGGATTTCTCTTCTTCGGTTGGAAACTTGTTTCTGTGCTGTACAGTGTGATATATCAGTTTTCAGTTTTCCTGTTGTAATAATTGAACAGGCGACACATATGTGAATTTGTTTACAAAGTTGGGCTTTGCTTTTCTGTTCTTTCGATGGAAACTTGTTTCTGTGCCGTACAGTTCAAGATAACACTTTTCGGGTTTTCCTGTATTCTTAATTGAGCAAGTAAAACACATGTGATTCAGTTTACAAAGTAGTGCTTTTCATTTACGTTCTTTCCTTGGAAACTTGTTCCTGTTAGGAATAAGTTAGGGTTAGGGTCAGGGTTAGGGTTAGGTTTAGGTTAGGGCTCGGTAAGGGATAGGGTTAGGGTTAGGGTTAGGGTTAGGTTTAGGTTAGGGCTGGGTAAGGGATAGGGTTAGGGTTAGGGTTAGGGTTAGGGTTAGGGTTAGGGTTAGGGTTTAGGGTTAGGGTTAGGGTTAGGGTTAGGGACTTAGGGTTAGGGTTAGGGTTAGGGTTATATCACTTTTCAGGTTTCCTGTTATAATAATTGAACAGGCGACACATATGTGAGTTTGTTTACAAAGTTGTGCTTTGCGTTTCTGTTCTTTCAATGGAAACTTGTTTCTGTGCCGTACAGTGCGAGATAACACTTTTCAGTTTTCCTGTATTCCTAATTGAGCGAGCGACACAGAGGTGATTCCGTTTAAAAGTAGTGCTTTGCTTTTCTGTTCTTTCGTTGGAAACTTGTTCTTGTGCTGTACAGTGAGATATATCACTTTTCAGTTTTTCTGTATTCCTAATGGAGCGAGTGACACACATGTGATTTAGTTTACAAATTAGTGATTTTCTTTTTTGTTCTTTCATTTGAAACTTGTTCCTGTGCTGTACAATATGATATATCACTTTTCAGTTTTCCTGTTATAATAATTGAACAGGCGACACGTATGTGAATTCGTTTACAAAGTTGTGCTTTGAGTTTCTGTTCTTTCGATGGAAACTTGTTCCTGTGCTGTGCAGTGCGTTATATCACTTTTCAGTTTTCCTGTTATAATAATTGAACAGGCGACACATGTGAATTAGTTTACAAAGTTGTGCTTTGCGTTTCTGTTCTTTCGATGGAAACTTGTTCCTGTGCTGTGCAGTGCGTTATATCACTTTTCAGTTTTCCTGTTATAATAATTGAACAGGGGACACGTATGTGAATTAGTTTACAAAGTTGTGCTTTGCATTTCTGTTCTTCCTTTGGAAACTTGTTTCTGTGCCATACAGTGCGCTTTAAAACTTTTCGGTTTTCCTGTATTCCTAATTGTGCAAGCGACACAAATGTGATTTAGTGTACAAAGTAGTGCTTTGGATTTCTGTTCTTCGGTTGGAAACTTGTTTCTGTGCTGTACAGTGTGATATATCAGTTAGGGTTAGGGTTAGGGACTTAGTGTTAGAGTTAGAGTTAGGGTTATATCACTTTTCAGGTTTCCTGTTATAATAATTGAACAGGGGACACGTATGTGAATTACTTTACAAAGTTGTGCTTTGCAGTTCTGTTCTTTCTATGGAAACTTGTTTCTGTGCCCTACAGTGCAAGATAACACTTTTCGGTTTTCCTGTATTCTTAATTAAGCGAGTGACACACATGTGATTCAGTTTACAAAGTAGTGCTTTTCATTTACGTTCTTTCGTTGGAAACTTGTTCCTGTAAGGAATAAGTTAAGGTTAGGGTCAGGGTTAGGGTTAGGGTTAGGTTAGGGCTCGGTAAGGGATAGGGTTAGGGTTAGGGTTAGGGTTAGGGTTAGGTTTAGGTTAGGGCTGGGTAAGGGATAGGGTTAGGGTTAGGGTTAGGGTTAGGGTTAGGGTTAGGGTTAGGGGTTAGGGTTAGGGTTAGGGTTAGGGTTAGAGACTTAGGGTTAGGGTTAGGGTTAGGGTTATATCACTTTTCAGGTTTCCTGTTATAATAATTGAACAGGCGACACATATGTGAATTTGTTTACAAAGTTGTGCTTTGCGTTTCTGTTCTTTCAATGGAAACTTGTTTCTGTGCCATACAGTGCGAGATAAAACTTTTCGGTTTTCCTGTATTCCTAATTGTGCGAGCGACACAAATGTGATTTAGTGTACAAAGTAGTGCTTTGGATTTCTGTTCTTCGGTTGGAAACTTGTTTCTGTGCTGTACAGTGTGATATATCAGTTTTCAGTTTTCCTGTTGTAATAATTGAATGGGCAATACGTATGTGATTTAGTTTACAAAGTTGTGCTTTGCTTTTCTGTTCTTTCGATGGAAACTTGTTTCTGTGCCGTACAGTGCAAGATAACACTTTTCGGTTTTCCTGTATTCTTAATTGAGCGAGTGACACACATGTGATTCAGTTTACAAAGTAGTGCTTTTCATTTACCTTCTTTCGTTGGAAACTTGTTTCTGTTAGGAATAAGTTAGGGTTAGGGTCAGGGTTAGGGTTAGGGTTAGGGGTAGGTTAGGGCTCGGTAAGGGATAGGGTTAGGGTTAGGGTTAGGGTTAGGGTTAGGGTTAGGTTAGGGTTCGGTAAGGGATAGGGTTAGGGTTAGGTTTAGGGTTAGGTTAGGGCTGGGTAAGGCATAGGGTTAGGGTTAGGGTTAGGGTTAGGGTTAGGGTTGGGGGTTAGGGTTAGGGTTAGGGTTATATCACTTTTCAGGTTTCCTGTTATAATAATTGAACAGGCGACACATATGTGAATTTGTTTACAAAGTTGTGCTTTGCGTTTCTGTTCTTTCAATGGAAACTTGTTTCTGTGCCGTACAGTGCGAGATAACACTTTTCAGTTTTCCTGTATTCCTAATTGAGCGAGCGAAACAGAGGTGATTCCGTTTAAAAGTAGTGCTTTGCTTTTCTGTTCTTTCGTTGGAAACTTGTTCTTGTGCTGTACAGTGAGATATATCACTTTTCAGTTTTCCTGTATTCCTAATGGAGCGAGTGACACACATGTGATTTAGTTTACAAATTAGTGATTTTCTTTTTTGTTCTTTCATTTGAAACTTGTTCCTGTGCTGTACAATATGATATATCACTTTTCAGTTTTCCTGTTATAATAATTGAACAGGCGACACGTATGTGAATTCGTTTACAAAGTTGTGCTTTGAGTTTCTGTTCTTCCGATGGAAACTTGTTCCTGTGCTGTGCAGTGCGTTATATCACTTTTCAGTTTTCCTGTTATAATAATTGAACAGGCGACATATATGTGAATTAGTTTACAAAGTTGTGCTTTGCGTTTCTGTTCTTCCGATGGAAACTTGTTCCTGTGCTGTGCAGTGGGTTATATCACTTTTCAGTTTTCCTGTTATAATAATTGAACAGGCGACATATATGTGAATTAGTTTACAAATTTGTGCTTTGCGTTTCTGTTCTTTCGATCGAAACTTGTTCCTGTGCTGTGCAGTGCGTTATATCACTTTTCAGTTTTCCTGTTATAATAATTGAACAGGGGACACGTATGTGAATTAGTTTACAAAGTTGTGCTTTGCAGTTCTGTTCTTTCTATGGAAACTTGTTTCTGTGCCATACAGTGCGAGATAAAACTTTTCGGTTTTCCTGTATTCCTAATTGTGCGAGCGACACAAATGTGATTTAGTGTACAAAGTAGTGCTTTGGATTTCTGTTCTTCGGTTGGAAACTTGTTTCTGTGCTGTACAGTGTGATATATCAGTTTTCAGTTTTCCTGTTGTAATAATTGAATGGGCGATACGTATGTGATTTAGTTTACAAAGTTGTGCTTTGCTTTTCTGTTCTTTCGATGGAAACTTGTTTCTGTGCCGTACAGTGCAAGATAACACTTTTCGGTTTTCCTGTATTCTTAATTGAGCGAGTGACACACATGTGATTCAGTTTACAAAGTAGTGCTTTTCATTTACGTTCTTTCGTTGGAAACTTGTTCCTGTTAGGAATAATTTAGGGTTAGGGTCAGGGTTAGGATTAGGGTTAGGTTAGGGCTGGGTAAGGGATAGGGTTAGGGTTAGGGTTAGGGTTAGGGTTAGGGGTTAGGGTTAGGGTTAGGGTTAGGGACTTAGGGTTAGGGTTAGGGTTAGGGTTATATCACTTTTCAGGTTTCCTGTTATAATAATTGAACAGGAGACACATATGTGAATTATTTTACAAAGTTGTGCTTTGCGTTTCTGTTCTTTCAATGGAAACTTGTTTCTGTGCCGTACAGTGTGAGATAACACTTTTCAGTTTTCCTGTATTCGTAATTGAGCGAGCGACACACAGGTGATTCCGTTTAAAAGTAGTGCTTTGCTTTTCTGTTCTTTCGTTGGAAACTTGTTCTTGTGCTGTACAGTGAGATATATCACTTTTCAGTTTTCCTGTATTCCTAATGGAGCGAGTGACACACATGTGATTTAGTTTACAAATTAGTGATTTTCTTTTTTGTTCTTTCATTTGAAACTTGTTCCTGTGCTGTACAATATGATATATCACTTTTCAGTTTTCCTGTTATAATAATTGAACAGGCGACACGTATGTGAATTCGTTTACAAAGTTGTGCTTTGAGTTTCTGTTCTTTCGATGGAAACTTTTTCCTGTGCTGTGCAGTGAGTTATATCACTTTTCAGTTTTCCTGTTATAATAATTGAACAGGCGACATATATGTGAATTAGTTTACAAAGTTGTGCTTTGCGTTTCTGTTCTTTCGATGGAAACTTGTTCCTGTGCTGTGCAGTGCGTTATATCACTTTTCAGTTTTCCTGTTATAATAATTGAACAGGGGACACGTAGGTGAATTAGTTTACAAAGTTGTGCTTTGCAGTTCTGTTCTTTCTTTGGAAACTTGTTTCTGTGCCATACAGTGCGAGATAAAACTTTTCGGTTTTCCTGTATTCCTAATTGTGTGAGCGACACAAATGTGATTTAGTGTACAAAGTAGTGCTTTGGATTTCTGTTCTTCGGTTGGAAACTTGTTTCTGTGCTGTACAGTGTGATATATCAGTTTTCAGTTTTCCTGATGTAATAATTGAATGGGCGATACGTATGTGATTTAGTTTACAAAGTTGTGCTTTGCTTTTCTGTTCTTTCGATGGAAACTTGTTTCTGTGCCGTACAGTGCAAGATAACACTTTTCGTTTTTCCTGTATTCTTAATTGAGCGAGTGACACACATGTGATTCAGTTTACAAAATAGTGCTTTTCATTTACGTTCTTTCATTGGAAACTTGTTCCTGTTAGGAATAAGTTAGGGTTAGGGTCAGGGTTAGGGTTAGGGTTAGGTTAGGGCTCGGTAAGGGATAGGGTTAGGGTTAGGGTTAGGTTTAGGTTAGGGCTGGGTAAGGGATAGGGTTAGGGTTAGGGTTAGGGTTAGGGTTAGGGTTAGGGGTTAGGGTTAGGGTTAGGGTTAGGGTTAGGGTTAGGTACTTAGGGTTAGTGTTAGGGTTAGGGTTATATCAGTTTTCAGGTTTCCTGTTATAATAATTGAACAGGCGACACATATGTGAATTTGTTTACAAAGTTGTGCTTTGCGTTTCTGTTCTTTCAATGGAAACTTGTTTCTGTGCCGTACAGTGCGAGATAACACTTTTCGGTTTTCCTGTATTCTTAATTGAGCGAGTGACACACATGTGATTCAGTTTACAAAGTAGTGCTTTTCATTTACGTTCTTTCGTTGGAAACTTGTTCCTGTTAGGAATAAGTTAGGGTTAGGGTCAGGGTTAGGGTTAGGGTTAGGTTAGGTCTGGGTAAGGGATAGGGTTAGGGTTAGGGTTAGGGTTAGGGTTAGGGTTTAGGGTTAGGGTTAGGGTTAGGGTTAGGGACTTAGGGTTAGGGTTAGTGTTAGGGTTATATCACTTTTCAGGTTTCCTGTTATAATAATTGAACAGGCGACACATATGTGAATTATTTTACAAAGTTGTGCTTTGCGTTTCTGTTCTTTCAATGGAAACTTGTTCTTGTGCTGTACAGTGAGATATATCACTTTTCAGTTTTCCTGTATTCCTAATGGAGCAAGTGACACACATGTGATTTAGTTTACAAATTAGTGATTTTCTTTTTTGTTCTTTCATTTGAAACTTGTTCCTGTGCTGTACAATATGATATATCACTTTTCAGTTTTCCTGTTATAATAATTGAACAGGAGACACGTATGTGAATTCGTTTACAAAGTTGTGCTTTGAGTTTCTGTTCTTTCGATGGAAACTTTTTCCTGTGCTGTGCAGTGCGTTATATCACTTTTCAGTTTTCCTGTTATAATAATTGAACAGGCGACATATATGTGAATTAGTTTACAAATTTGTGCTTTGCGTTTCTGTTCTTTCGATCGAAACTTGTTCCTGTGCTGTGCAGTGCGTTATATCACTTTTCAGTTTTCCTGTTATAATAATTGAACAGGGGACACGTATGTGAATTAGTTTACACAGTTGTGCTTTGCAGTTCTGTTCTTTCTATGGAAACTTGTTTCTGTGCCATACAGTGCGAGATAAAACTTTTCGGTTTTCCTGTATTCCTAATTGTGCGAGCGACACAAATGTGATTTAGTGTACAAAGTAGTGCTTTGGATTTCTGTTCTTTGGTTGGAAACTTGTTTCTGTGCTGTACAGTGTGATATATCAGTTTTCAGTTTTCCTGTTGTAATAATTGAATGGGCGATACGTATGTGATTTAGTTTACAAAGTTGTGCTTTGCTTTTCTGTTCTTTCGATGGAAACTTGTTTCTCTGCCGTACAGTGCAAGATAACACTTTTCGGTTTTCCTGTATTCTTAATTGAGCGAGTGACACACATGTGATTCAGTTTACAAAGTAGTGCTTTTCATTTACGTTCTTTCGTTGGAAACTTGTTCCTGTTAGGAATAAGTTAGGGTTAGGGTCAGGGTTAGGGTTAGGGTTAGGTTAGGGCTCGGTAAGGGATAGGGTTAGGGTTAGGGTTAGGGTTAGGTTTAGGTTAGGGCTGGGTAAGGGATAGGGTTAGGGTTAGGGTTAGGGTAAGGGTTAGGGTTAGGGGTTAGGGTTAGGGTTAGGGTTAGGGTTAGGGACTTAGGGTTAGGGTTAGGGTTAGGGTTATATCACTTTTCAGGTTTCCTGTTATAATAATTGAACAGGCGACACATATGTGAATTCGTTTACAAAGTTGTGCTTTGAGTTTCTGTTCTTTCGATGGAAACTTTTTCCTGTGCTGTGCAGTGCGTTATATCACTTTTCAGTTTTCCTGTTATAATAATTGAACAGGCGACATATATGTGAATTAGTTTACAAAGTTGTGCTTTGCGTTTCTGTTCTTTCGATCGAAACTTGTTCCAGTGCTGTGCAGTGCGTTATATCACTTTTCAGTTTTCCTGTTATAATAACTGAACAGGGGATACGTATGTGAATTAGTTTACAAAGTTGTGCTTTGCAGTTCTGTTCTTTAATGGAAACTTGTTTCTGTGCCATACAGTGCGAGATAAAACTTTTCGGTTTTCCTGTATTCCTAATTGTGCGAGCGACACAAATGTGATTTAGTGTACAAAGTAGTGCTTTGGATTTCTGTTCTTCGGTTGGAAACTTGTTTCTGTGCTGTACAGTGTGATATATCAGTTTTCAGTTTTCCTGTTGTAATAATTGAATGGGCGATACGTATGTGATTTAGTTTACAAAGTTGTGCTTTGCTTTTCTGTTCTTTCGATGGAAACTTGTTTCTGTGCCGTACAGTGCAAGATAACACTTTTCGGTTTTCCTGTATTCTTAATTGAGCGAGTGACACACATGTGATTCAGTTTACAAAGTAGTGCTTTTCATTTACGTTCTTTCGTTGGAAACTTGTTCCTGTCAGGAATAAGTTAGGGTTAGGATCAGGGTTAGGGTTAGGGTTAGGTTAGGGCTCGGTAAGGGATAGGGTTACGGTTTGGGTTAGGGTTAGGTTAGGGCTGGGTAAGGGATAGGGTTAGTGTTAGGGTTAGGGTTAGGGGTTAGGGGTAGGGTTAGGGTTAGGGTTAGGGACTTAGGGTTAGGGGTAGGGTTAGGGTTATATCACTTTTCAGGTTTCCTGTTATAATAATTGGATGGGCGATACGTATGTGATTTAGTTTACAAAGTTGTGCTTTGCGTTTCTGTTCTTTCGATGGAAACTTGTTCTTGTGCTGTGCAGTGCGTTATATCACTTTTCAGTTTTCCTGTTATAATAATTGAACAGGGGACACGTATGTGAATTAGTTTACAAAGTTGTGCTTTGCGTTTCTGTTCTTTCAATGGAAACTTGTTTCTGTGCTGTACAGTGCGAGATAACACTTTTCAGTTTTCCTGTATTCCTAATTGAGCGAGCGACACACAGGTGATTCCGTTTAAAAGTAGTGCTTTGCTTTTCTGTTCTTTCGTTGGAAACTTGTTCTTGTGCTGTACAGTGAGATATATCACTTTTCAGTTTTTCTGTATTCCTAATGGAGCGAGTGACACACATGTGATTTAGTTTACAAATTAGTGATTTTCTTTTTTGTTCTTTCATTTGAAACTTGTTCCTGTGCTGTACAATATGATATATCACTTTTCAGTTTTCCTGTTATAATAATTGAACAGGCGACACATATGTGAATTCGTTTACAAAGTTGTGCTTTGAGTTTCTGTTCTTTCGATGGAAACTTGTTCCTGTGCTGTGCAGTGCGTTATATCACTTTTCAGTTTTCCTGTTATAATAATTGAACAGGCGACACATATGTGAATTAGTTTACACAGTTGTGCTTTGAGTTTCTGTTCTTTCGATGGAAACTTGTTCCTGTGCTGTGCAGTGCGTTATATCACTTTTCAGTTTTCCTGTTATAATAATTGAACAGGGAACACGTATGTGAATTAGTTTACAAAGTTGTGCTTTGCAGTTCTGTTCTTTCTATGGAAACTTGTTTCTGTGCCATACAGTGCGAGATAAAACTTTTCGGTTTTCCTGTATTCCTAATTGTGCGAGCGACACAAATGTGATTTAGTGTACAAAGTAGTGCTTTGGATTTCTGTTCTTCGGTTGGAAACTTGTTTCTGTGCTGTACAGTGTGATATATCAGTTTTCAGTTTTCTTGTTGTAATAATTGAATGGGCGATACGTATGTGATTTAGTTTACAAAGTTGTGCTTTGCTTTTCTGTTCTTTCGATGGAAACTTGTTTCTGTGCCGTACAGTGCAAGATAACACTTCGGTTTTCCTGTATTCTTAATTGAGCGAGTGACACACATGTGATTCAGTTTACAAAGTAGTGCTTTTCATTTACGTTCTTTCGTTGGAAACTTGTTCCTGTTAGGAATAAGTTAGGGTTAGGGTCAGGGTTAGGGTTAGGGTTAGGTTAGGGCTGGGTAAGGGATAGGGTTAGGGTTAGGGTTAGGGTTAGGGTTAGGGGTTAGGGTTAGGGTTAGGGACTTAGGGTTAGGGTTAGGGTTATATCACTTTTCAGGTTTCCTGTTATAATAATTGAACAGGCGACAATATGTGAATTTTTTTACAAAGTTGTGCTTTGCATTTCTGTTCTTTCAATGGAAACTTGTTTCTGTGCTGTACAGTGCGAGATAACACATTTCAGTTTTCCTGTATTCCTAATTGAGCGAGCGACACACAGGTGATTCCGTTTAAAAGTAGTGCTTTGCTTTTCTGTTCTTTCGTAGGAAACTTGTTCTTGTGCTGTACAGTGAGATATATCACTTTTCAGTTTTCCTGTATTCCTAATGGAGCGAGTGACACACATGTGATTTAGTTTACAAATTAGTGATTTTCTTTTTTTATTCTTTCATTTGAAACTTGTTCCTGTGCTGTACAATATGATATATCACTTTTCAGTTTTCCTGTTATACTAATAGAACAGGCGACACGAATGTGAATTCGTTTACAAAGTTGTGCTTTGAGTTTCTGTTCTTTCGATGGAACCTTTTTCCTGTGCTGTGCAGTGCGTTATATCACTTTTCAGTTTTCCTGTTATAATAATTGAACAGGCGACATATATGTGAATTAGTTTACAAAGTTGTGCTTTGCGTTTCTGTGCTTTCGATCGAAACTTGTTCCTGTGCTGTGCAGTGCGTTATATCACTTTTCAGTTTTCCTGTTATAATAATTGAACAGGGGACACTTATGTGAATTAGTTTACAAAGTTGTGCATTGCAGTTCTGTTATTTCTATGGAAACTTGTTTCTGTGCCATACAGTGCGAGATAAAACTTTTCGGTTTTCCTGTATTCCTAATTGTGCGAGCGACACAAATGTGATTTAGTGTACAAAGTAGTGCTTTGGATTTCTGTTCTTCGGTTGGAAACTTGTTTCTGTGCTGTACAGTGTGATATATCAGTTTTCAGTTTTACTGTTGTAATAATTGAATGGGCGATACGTATGTGATTTAGTTTACAAAGTTGTGCTTTGCTTTTCTGTTCTTTCGATGGAAACTTGTTTCTGTGCCGTACAGTGCAAGATAACACTTTTCGGTTTTCCTGTATTCTTAATTGAGCGAGTGACACACATGTGATTCAGTTTACAAAGTAGTGCTTTTCATTTACGTTCTTTCGTTGGAAACTTGTTTCTGTTAGGAATAAGTTAGGTTTAGGGTCAGGGTTAGGGTTAGGGTTAGGGGTAGGTTAGGGCTCGGTAAGGGATAGGGTTAGGGTTAGGGTTAGGGTTAGGGTTAGGGTTAGGTTAGTGCTGGGTAAGGGATAGGGTTAGGGTTAGGGTTACGGTTAGGGTTAGGGTTGGAGGTTAGGGTTAGGGTTAGGGTTAGGGACTTATGGTTAGGTTTAGGGTTAGGGTTATATCACTTTTCAGGTTTCCTGTTATAATAATTGAACAGGCAACACATATGTGAATTAGTTTACAAAGTTGTGCTTTGCGTTTCTGTTCTTTCAATGGAAACTTGTTTCTGTGCCGTACAGTGCGAGATAACACTTTTCAGTTTTCCTGTATTATTAATTGAGTGAGCGACACAAAGGTGATTCCGTTTAAGAGTAGTGCTTTGCTTTTCTGTTCTTTCGTTGGAAACTTGTTCTTGTGCTGTACAGTGAGATATATCACTTTTCAGTTTTCCTGTATTCCTAATGGAGCGAGTGACACACATGTGATTTAGTTTACAAATTAGTGATTTTCTTTTTTTTCTTTCATTTGAAACTTGTTCCTGTGCTGTACAATATGATATATCACTTTTCAGTTTTCCTGTTATAATAATTGAACAGGCGACACGTATGTGAATTCGTTTACAAAGTTGTGCTTTGAGTTTCTGTTCTTTCGATGGAAACTTGTTCCTGTGCTGTGCAGTGCGTTATATCACTTTTCAGTTTTCCTGTTATAATAATTGAACAGGCGACACATATGTGAATTAGTTTACAAAGTTGTGCTTTGCGTTTCTGTTCTTTCGATGGAAACTTGTTCCTGTGCTGTGCAGTGCGTCATATCACTTTTCAGTTCTCCTGTTATAATAATTGAACAGGGGACACGTATGTGAATTAGTTTACAAAGTTGTGCTTTGCATTTCTGTTCTTTCTTTGGAAACTTGTTTCTGTGCCATACAGTACGCTTTAAAACTTTTCGGTTTTCCTGTATTCCTAATTGTGCGAGCGACACAAATGTGATTTAGTGTACAAAGTAGTGCTTTGGATTTCTCTTCTTCGGTTGGAAACTTGTTTCTGTGCTGTACAGTGTGATATATCAGTTTTCAGTTTTTCTGTTGTAATAATTGAATGGGCGATACGTATGTGATTTTCTTTACAAAGTTGTGCTTTGCTTTTCTGTTCTTTCGATGGAAACTTGTTTCTGTGCCGTACAGTGCAAGATAACACTTTTCGGTTTTCCTGTATTCTTAATTGAGCGAGTGACACACATGTGATTCAGTTTACAAAGTAGTGCTTTTCATTTACGTTCTTTCATTGGAAACTTGTTCCTGTTAGGAATAAGTTAGGGTTAGGGTTAGGGATAGGGTTAGGGTTAGGGTTAGGGCTCGGTAAGGGATAGGGTTAGGGTTAGGGGTAGGGTTAGGGTTAGGGTTAGGTTAGGGCTGGGTAAGGGATAGGGTTAGAGTTAGGGTTAGGGTTAGGGTTAGGGTTAGGGTTGGGGGTTAGGGTTAGGGTTAGGGTTAGGGACTTATGGTTAGGGTTAGGGTTAGGGTTATATCACTTTTCAGGTTTCCTGTTATAATAATGGAACAGGCAACACATATGTGAATTAGTTTACAAAGTTGTGCTTTGCGTTTCTGTTCTTTCAATGGAAACTTGTTTCTGTGCCTTACAGTGCGAGATAACACTTTTCAGTTTTCCTGTATTCCTAATTGAGCGAGCGACACACAGGTGATTCCGTTTAAGAGTAGTGCTTTGCTTTTCTGTTCTTTCGTTGGAAACTTGTTCTTGTGCTGTACAGTGAGATATATCACTTTTCAGTTTTCCTGTATTCCTAATGGAGCGAGTGACACACATGTGATTTAGTTTACAAATTAGTGATTTTCTTTTCTCATTTGAAACTTGTTCCTTTGCTGTACAATATGATATATCACTTTTCAGTTTTCCTGTTATAATAATTGAACAGGCGACACATATGTGAATTCGTTTACAAAGTTGTGCTTTGAGTTTCTGTTCTTTCGATGGAAACTTGTTCCTGTGCTGTGCAGTGCGTTATATCACTTTTCAGTTTTCCTGTTATAATAATTGAACAGGCGACACATATGTGAATTAGTTTACAAAGTTGTGCTTTGCGTTTCTGTTCTTTCGATGGAAACTTGTTCCTATGCTGTGCAGTGCGTTATATCACTTTTCAGTTTTCCTGTTATAATAATTGAACAGGGGACACGTATGTGAATTAGTTTACAAAGTTGTGCTCTGCGTTTCTGTTCTTTCAATGGAAACTTGTTTCTGTGCCATACAGTGGGAGATAACACTTTTCAGTTTTCCTGTTATAATAATTGAACAGGCGACCCATATGTGAATTAGTTTACAAAGTTGTGCTTTGCGTTTCTGTTCTTTCGATGGAAACTTGTTCCTGTGCTGTGCAGTGCGTTATATCACTTTTCAGTTCTCCTGTTATAATAATTGAATAGGTGACACGTATGTGAATTAGTTTACAAAGTTGTGCTTTGCATTTCTGTTCTTTCTTTGGAAACTTGTTTCTGTGCCATACAGTGCGCTTTAAAACTGTTCGGTTTTCCTGTATTCCTAATTGTGCGCGCGACACAAATGTGATTTAGTGTACAAAGTAGTGCTTTGGATTTCTCTTCTTCGGTTGGAAACTTGTTTCTGTGCTGTACAGTGTGATATATCAGTTTTCAGTTTTCCTGTTGTAATAATTGAATGGGCAAGACGTATGTGATTTACTTTAAAGTTGTGCTTTGCTTTTCTGTTCTTTCGATGGAAACTTGTTTCTGTGCCGTACAGTGAAAGATAACACTTTTCGGTTTTCCTGTATTCTTAATTGAGCGAGTGACACACATGTGATTCAGTTTACAAAGTAGTGCTTTTCATTTACGTTCTTTCGTTGGAAACTTGTTCCTGTTAGGAATAAGTTAGGGTTAGGGTCAGGGTTAGGGTTAGGGTTAGGTTAGGGCTGGGTAAGGGATAGGGTTAGGGTTAGGTTTAGGGTTAGGGTTAGTGTTAGGGTTAGGGGTTATGGTTAGGGTTAGGGTTAGTGTTAGGGACTTATGGTTAGGGTTAGGGTTAGGGTTATATCACTTTTCAGGTTTCCTGTTATAATAATTGAACAGGCAACACATATGTGAATTAGTTTACAAAGTTGTGCTCTGCGTTTCTGTTCTTTCAATGGAAACTTGTTTCTGTGCCGTACCGTGCGAGATAACACTTTTCAGTTTTCCTGTATTCCTAATTGAGCGAGCGACCCACAGGTGATTCCGTTTAAGAGTAGTGCTTTGCTTTTCTGTTCTTTCGTTGGAAACTTGTTCTTGTGCTGTACAGTGAGATATATCACTTTTCAGTTTTCCTGTATTCCTAAAGGAGCGAGTGACACACATGTGATTTAGTTTACAAATTAGTGATTTTCTTTTTTCATTTGAAACTTGTTCCTGTGCTGTACAATATGATATATCACTTTTCAGTTTTCCTGTTATAATAATTGAACAGGCGACACATATGTGAATTTGTTTACAAAAATGTGCTTTGCGTTTCTGTTCTTTCAATGGAAACTTGTTTCTGTGCCATACAGTGCGAGATAAAACTTTTCGGTTTTCCTGTATTCCTAATTGTGCGAGCGACACAAATGTGATTTAGTGTACAAAGTAGTGCTTTGGATTTCTGTTCTTCGGTTGGAAACTTGTTTCTGTGCTGTACAGTGTGATATATCAGTTTTCAGTTTTCCTGTTGTAATAATTGAATGGGCGATACGTATGTTATTTAGTTTACAAAGTTGTGCTTTGCTTTTCTGTTCTTTCTATGGAAACTTGTTTCTGTGCCGTACAGTGCAAGATAACACTTTTCGGTTTTCCTGTATTCTTAATTGAGCGAGTGACACACATGTGATTCAGTTTACAAAGTAGTGCTTTTCATTTACGTTCTTTCGTTGGAAACTTGTTCCTGTTAGGAATAAGTTAGGGTTAGGGTCAGGGTTAGGGTTAGGGTTAGGTTAGGGCTCGGTAAGGGATAGGGTTAGGGTTAGGGTTAGGGTTAGGTTTAGGTTAGGGCTGGGTAAGGGATAGGGTTAGGGTTAGGGTTAGGGTTAGGGTTAGGGTTTAGGGTTAGGGTTAGGGTTAGGGTTAGGGACTTAGGGTTAGGGTTAGGGTTAGGGTTATATCACTTTTCAGGTTTCCTGTTATAATAATTGAACAGGCGACACATATGTGAATTTGTTTACAAAGTTGTGCTTTGCGTTTCTGTTCTTTCAATGGAAACTTGTTTCTGTGCCGTACAGTGCGAGATAACACTTTTCAGTTTTCCTGTATTCCTAATTGAGCGAGCGACACAGAGGTGATTCCGTTTAAAAGTAGTGCTTTGCTTTTCTGTTCTTTCGTTGGAAACTTGTTCTTGTGCTGTACAGTGAGATATATCACTTTTCAGTTTTTCTGTATTCCTAATGGAGCGAGTGACACACATGTGATTTAGTTTACAAATTAGTGATTTTCTTTTTTGTTCTTTCATTTGAAACTTGTTCCTGTGCTGTACAATATGATATATCACTTTTCAGTTTTCCTGTTATAATAATTGAACAGGCGACACGTATGTGAATTCGTTTACAAAGTTGTGCTTTGAGTTTCTGTTCTTTCGATGGAAACTTGTTCCTGTGCTGTGCAGTGCGTTATATCACTTTTCAGTTTTCCTGTTATAATAATTGAACAGGCGACACATGTGAATTAGTTTACAAAGTTGTGCTTTGCGTTTCTGTTCTTTCGATGGAAACTTGTTCCTGTGCTGTGCAGTGCGTTATATCACTTTTCAGTTTTCCTGTTATAATAATTGAACAGGGGACACATATGTGAATTAGTTTACAAAGTTGTGCTTTGCATTTCTGTTCTTCCTTTGGAAACTTGTTTCTGTGCCATACAGTGCGCTTTAAAACTTTTCGGTTTTCCTGTATTCCTAATTGTGCAAGCGACACAAATGTGATTTAGTGTACAAAGTAGTGCTTTGGATTTCTGTTCTTCGGTTGGAAACTTGTTTCTGTGCTGTACAGTGTGATATATCAGTTAGGGTTAGGGTTAGGGACTTAGTGTTAGAGTTAGGGTTAGGGTTATATCACTTTTCAGGTTTCCTGTTATAATAATTGAACAGGGGACACGTATGTGAATTACTTTACAAAGTTGTGCTTTGCAGTTCTGTTCTTTCTATGGAAACTTGTTTCTGTGCCCTACAGTGCAAGATAACACTTTTCGGTTTTCCTGTATTCTTAATTGAGCGAGTGACACACATGTGATTCAGTTTACAAAGTACTGCTTTTCATTTACGTTCTTTCGTTGGAAACTCGTTCCTGTAAGGAATAAGTTAAGGTTAGGGTCAGGGTTAGGGTTAGGGTTAGGTTAGGGCTCGGTAAGGGATAGGGTTAGGGTTAGGGTTAGGGTTAGGGTTAGGGTTAGGTTTAGGTTAGGGCTGGGTAAGGGATAGGGTTAGGGTTAGGGTTAGGGTTAGGGTTAGGGGTTAGGGTTAGGGTTAGGGTTAGGGTTATATCACTTTTCAGGTTTCCTGTTATAATAATTGAACAGGCGACACATATGTGAATTTGTTTACAAAGTTGTGCTTTTCATTTACGTTCTTTCATTGGAAACTTGTTCCTGTTAGGAATAAGTTAGGGTTAGGGTTAGGGTTAGGGTTAGGGTTAGGGTTAGGGTTAGGGCTCGGTAAGGGATAGGGTTAGGGTTAGGGGTAGGGTTAGGGTTAGGGTTAGGTTAGGGCTGGGTAAGGGATAGGGTTAGGGTTGGGTTAGGGTTAGGGTTAGGGTTAGGGTTAGGGGTTAGGGTTAGGGTTAGGGTTAGGGTTAGGGTTAGGGACTTATGGTTAGGGTTAGGGTTAGGGTTATATCACTTTTCAGGTTTCCTGTTATAATAATTGAACAGGCAACACATATGTGAATTAGTTTACAAATTTATGCTCTGCGTTTCTGTTCTTTCAATGGAAACTTGTTTCTGTGCCGTACCGTGCGAGATAACACTTTTCAGTTTTCCTGTATTCCTAATTGAGCGAGCGACCCACAGGTGATTCCGTTTAAGAGTAGTGCTTTGCTTTTCTGTTCTTTCGTTGGAAACTTGTTCTTGTGCTGTACAGTGAGATATATCACTTTTCAGTTTTCCTGTATTCCTAACGGAGCGAGTGACACACATGTGATTTAGTTTACAAATTAGTGATTTTCTTTTTTCATTTGAAACTTGTTCCTTTGCTGTACAATATGATATATCACTTTTCAGTTTTCCTGTTATAATAATTGAACAGGCGACACATATGTGAATTCGTTTACAAAGTTGTGCTTTGAGTTCCTGTTCTTTCGATGGAAACTTGTTCCTGTGCTGTGCAGTGCGTTATATCACTTTTCAGTTTTCCTGTTATAATAATTGAACAGGCGACACATATGTGAATTAGTTTACAAAGTTGTGCTTTGCGTTTCTGTTCTTTCGATGGAAACTTGTTCCTGTGCTGTGCAGTGCGTTATATCACTTTTCAGTTCTCCTGTTATAATAATTGAATAGGTGACACGTATGTGAATTAGTTTACAAAGTTGTGCTTTGCATTTCTGTTCTTTCTTTGGAAACTTGTTTCTGTGCCATACAGTGCGCTTTAAAACTGTTCGGTTTTCCTGTATTCCTAATTGTGCGCGCGACACAAATGTGATTTAGTGTACAAAGTAGTGCTTTGGATTTCTCTTCTTCGGTTGGAAACTTGTTTCTGTGCTGTACAGTGTGATATATCAGTTTTCAGTTTTCCTGTTGTAATAATTGAACAGGCGACACATATGTGAATTTGTTTACAAAGTTGTGCTTTGCTTTTCTGTTCTTTCGATGGAAACTTGTTTCTGTGCCGTACAGTGCAAGATAACACTTTTCGGTTTTCCTGTATTCTTAATTGAGCGAGTGACACACATGTGATTCAGTTTACAAAGTAGTGCTTTTCATTTACGTTCTTTCCTTGGAAACTTGTTCCTGTTAGGAATAAGTTAGGGTTAGGGTCAGGGTTAGGGTTAGGGTTAGGTTAGGGCTCGGTAAGGGATAGGGTTAGGGTTAGGGTTAGGGTTAGGTTTAGGTTAGGGCTGGGTAAGGGATAGGGTTAGGGTTAGGGTTAGGGTTAGGGTTAGGGTTAGGGTTAGGGTTTAGGGTTAGGGTTAGGGTTAGGGTTAGGGACTTAGGGTTAGGGTTAGGGTTAGGGTTATATCACTTTTCAGGTTTCCTGTTATAATAATTGAACAGGCGACACATATGTGAATTTGTTTACAAAGTTGTGCTTTGCGTTTCTGTTCTTTCAATGGAAACTTGTTTCTGTGCCGTACAGTGCGAGATAACACTTTTCAGTTTTCCTGTATTCCTAATTGAGCGAGCGACACAGAGGTGATTCCGTTTAAAAGTAGTGCTTTGCTTTTCTGTTCTTTCGTTGGAAACTTGTTCTTGTGCTGTACAGTGAGATATATCACTTTTCAGTTTTTCTGTATTCCTAATGGAGCGAGTGACACACATGTGATTTAGTTTACAAATTAGTGATTTTCTTTTTTGTTCTTTCATTTGAAACTTGTTCCTGTGCTGTACAATATGATATATCACTTTTCAGTTTTCCTGTTATAATAATTGAACAGGCGACACGTATGTGAATTCGTTTACAAAGTTGTGCTTTGAGTTTCTGTTCTTTCGATGGAAACTTCTTCCTGTGCTGTGCAGTGCGTTATATAACTTTTCAGTTTTCCTGTTATAATAATTGAACAGGCGACATATATGTGAATTAGTTTACAAAGTTGTGCTTTGCGTTTCTGTTCTTTCGATCGAAACTTGTTCCTGTGCTGTGCAGTGCGTTGTATCACTTTTCAGTTTTCCTGTTATAATAATTGAACAGGGGACACGTATGTGAATTAGTTTACAAAGTTGTGCTTTGCAGTTCTGTTCTTTCTATGGAAACTTGTTTCTGTGCCATACAGTGTGAGATAAAACTTTTCGGTTTTCCTGTATTCCTAATTGTGCGAGAGACACAGATATGATTTAGTGTACAAAGTAGTGCTTTGGATTTCTGTTCTTCGGTTGGAAACTTGTTTCTGTGCTGTACAGTGTGATATATCAGTTTTCAGTTTTCCTGTTGTAATAATTGAATGGGCGATACGTATGTGATTTAGTTTACAAAGTTGTGCTTTGCTTTTCTGTTCTTTCGATGGAAACTTGTTTCTGTGCCGTAAAGTGCAAGATAACACTTTTCGGTTTTCCTGTATTCTTAATTGAGCGAGTGACACACATGTGATTCAGTTTACAAAGTAGTGCTTTTCATTTACGTTCTTTCGTTGGAAACTTGTTCCTGTTAGGAATAAGTTAGGGTTAGGGTCAGGGTTAGGGTTAGGGTTAGGTTAGGGCTGGGTAAGGGATAGGGTTAGGGTTAGGGTTAGGGTTAGGGTTAGGGTTAGGGGTTAGGGTTAGGGTTAGGGTTAGGGACTTAGGGTTACGGTTAGGGTTTTATCACTTTTCAGGTTTCCTGTTATAATAATTGAACAGGAGACACGTATGTGAATTCGTTTACAAAGTTGTGCTTTGAGTTTCTGTTCTTTCGATTGAAACTTTTTCCTGTGCTGTGAAGTGCGTTATATCACTTTACAGTATTCCTGTTATAATAATTGAACAGGCGACATATATGTGAATTAGTTTACAAAGTTGTGCTTTGCGTTTCTGTTCTTTCGATCGAAACTTGTTCCTGTGCTGTGCAGTGCTTTATATCACTTTTCAGTTTTCCTGTTGTAATAATTGAATGGGCGATACGTATGTGATTTAGTTTACAAAGTTGTGCTTTGCTTTTCTGTTCTTTCGATGGAAACTTGTTTCTGTGCCGTACAGTGCAAGATAACACTTTTCGGAATTCCTGTATTCTTAATTGAGCGAGTGACACACATGTGATTCAGTTTACAAAGTAGTGCTTTTCATTTACGTTCTTTCGTTGGAAACTTGTTCCTGTTAGGAATAAGTTAGGGTTAGGGTCAGGGTTAGGGTTAGGGTTAGGTTAGGGCTCGGTAAGGGATAGGGTTAGGGTTAGGGTTAGGGTAGGGTTAGGTTTAGGTTAGGGCTGGGTAAGGGATAGGGTTAGGGTTAGGGTTAGGGTTAGGGTTAGGGTTAGGGTTAGGGTTAGGGACTTAGGGTTAGGGTTAGGGTTAGGGTTATATCACTTTTCAGGTTTCCTGTTATAATAATTGAACAGGCGACACATATGTGAATTTGTTTACAAAGTTGTGCTTTGCCTTTTTGTTCTTTCAATGGAAACTTGTTTCTGTGCCGTACAGTGCGAGATAACACTTTTCAGTTTTCCTGTATTCCTAATTGAGCGAGCGACACACAGGTGATTCCGTTTAAAAGTAGTGCTTTGCTTTTCTGTTCTTTCGTTGGAAACTTGTTCTTGTGCTGTACAGTGAGATATATCACTTTTCAGTTTTCCTGTATTCCTAATGGAGCGAGTGACACACATGTGATTTAGTTTACAAATTATTGATTTTCTTTTTTGTTCTTTCATTTGAAACTTGTTCCTGTGCTGTACAATATGATATATCACTTTTCAGTTTTCCTGTTATAATAATTGAACAGGCGACACGTATGTGAATTCGTTTACAAAGTTGTGCTTTGAGTTTCTGTTCTTTCGATGGAAACTTTTTCCTGTGCTGTGCAGTGCGTTATATCACTTTACAGTTTTCCTGTTATAATAATTGAATAGGCGACATATATGTGAATTAGTTTACAAAGTTGTGCTTTGCGTTTCTGTTCTTTCAATCGAAACTTGTTCCTGTGCTGTGCAGTGCTTTATATCACTTTTCAGTTTTCCTGTTATAATAATTGAACAGGGGACACGTATGTGAATTAGTTTACAAAGTTGTGCTTTGCAGTTCTGTTCTTTCTATGGAAACTCTTTTCTGTGCCATACAGTGCGAGATAAAACTTTTCGGTTTTCCTGTATTCCTAATTATGCGAGCGACACAAATGTGATTTAGTGTACAAAGTAGTGCTTTGGATTTCTGTTCTTCGGTTGGAAACTCGTTTCTGTGCTGTACAGTGTGATATATCAGTTTTCAGTTTTCCTGTTGTAATAATTGAATGGGCGATACCTATGTGATTTAGTTTACAAAGTTGTGCTTTGCTTTTCTGTTCTTTCGATGGAAACTTGTTTCTGTGCCATACTGTGCAAGATAACACTTTTCGGTTTTCCTGTATTCTTAATTGAGCGAGTGACACACATGTGATTCAGTTTACAAAGTAGTGCTTTTCATTTACGTTCTTTCGTTGGAAACTTGTTCCTGTTAGGAATAAGTTAGGGTTAGGGTCAGGGTTAGGGTTAGGGTTAGGTTAGGGCTCGGTAAGGGATAGGGTTAGGGTTAGGGTTAGGGTTAGGGTTAGGTTTAGGTTAGGGCTGGGTAAGGGATAGGGTTAGGGTTAGGGTTAGGGTTAGGGTTAGGGTTAGGGTTAGGGACTTAGGGTTAGGGTTAGGGTTAGGGTTATATCACTTTTCAGGTTTCCTGTTATAATAATTGAACAGGCGACACATATGTGAATTTGTTTACAAAGTTGTGCTTTGCGTTTCTGTTCTTTCAATGGAAACTTGTTTCTGTGCTGTACAGTGCAAGATAACACTTTTCAGTTTTCCTGTATTCCTAATTGAGTGAGCGACACACAGGTGATTCCGTTTAAAAGTAGTGCTTTGCTTTTCTGTTCTTTCGTTGGAAATTTGTTCTTGTGCTGTACAGTGAGATATATCACTTTTCAGTTTTCCTGTATTCCTAATGGAGCGAGTGACACACATGTGATTTAGTTTACAAATTAGTGATTTTCTTTTTTGTTCTTTCATTTGAAACTTGTTCCTGTGCTGTACAATATGATATATCACTTTTCAGTTTTCCTGTTATAATAATTGAACAGGCGATACGTATGTGAATTCGTTTACAAAGTTGTGCTTTGAGTTTCTGTTCTTTCGATGGAAACTTGTTCCTGTGCTGTGCAGTGCGTTATATCACTTTTCAGTTTTCCTGTTATAATAATTGAACAGGCGACACAAATGTGAATTAGTTTACAAATTTGTGCTTTGCGTTTCTGTTCTTTCGATGGAAACTTGTTCCTGTGCTGTGCAGTGCGTTATATCACTTTTCAGTTTTCCTGTTATAATAATTGAACAGGGGACACGTATGTGAATTAGTTTACAAAGTTGTGCTTTGCATTTCTGTTCTTTCTTTGGAAACTTGTTTCTGTGCCATACAGTGCGCTTTAAAACTTTTCGGTTTTCCTGTATTCCTAATTGTGCGAGCGACACAAATGTGATTTAGTGTACAAAGTAGTGCTTTGGATTTCTGTTCTTCGGTTGGAAACTTGTTTCTGTGCTGTACAGTGTGATATATCAGTTTTCAGTTTTCCTGTTGTAATAATTGAATGGGCGATACGTATGTGATTTAGTTTACAAAGTTGTGCTTTGCTTTTCTGTTCTTTCGATGGAAACTTGTTTCTGTGCCGTACAGTGCAAGATAACACTTTTCGGTTTTCCTGTATTCTTAATTGAGCGAGTGACACACATGTGATTTAGTTTACAAAGTAGTGCTTTTCATTTATGTTCTTTCGTTGGAAACTTGTTCCTGTTAGGAATAAGTTAGGGTTAGGGTCAGGGTTAGGGTTAGGGTTAGGGTTAGGTTAGGGCTCGGTAAGGGATAGGGTTAGGGTTAGGGTTAGGGTTAGGTTAGGGCTGGGTAAGGGATAGGGTTAGGGTTAGGGTTAGGGTTGGGGGTTAGGGTTAGGGTTAGGGTTAGGGACTTATGGTTAGGGTTAGGGTTAGGGTTATATCACTTTTCAGGTTTCCTGTTATAATAATTGAACAGGCAACACATATGTGAATTAGTTTACAAAGCTGTGCTTTGCTTTTCTGTTCTTTCAATGGAAACTTGTTTCTGTGCCGTACAGTGCGAGATAACACTTTTCAGTTTTCCTGTATTCCTAATTGAGCGAGCGACACACAGGTGATTCCGTTTAAGAGTAGTGCTTTGCTTTTCTGTTCTTTTGTTGGAAACTTGTTCTTGTGCTGTACAGTGAGATATATCACTTTTCAGTTTTCCTGTATTCCTAATGGAGCGAGTGACACACATGTGATTTAGTTTACAAATTAGTGATTTTCTTTTTTCATTTGAAACTTGTTCCTGTGCTGTATAATATGATATATCACTTTTCAGTTTTCCTGTTATAATAATTGAACAGGCGACACGTATGTGAATTCGTTTACAAAGTTGTGCTTTGAGTTTCTGTTCTTTCGATGGAAACTTGTTCCTGTGCTGTGCAGTGCGTTATATCACTTTTCAGTTTTCCTGTTATAATAATTGAACAGGCGACACATATGTGAATTAGTTTACAAAGTTGTGCTTTGCGTTTCTGTTCTTTCGATGGAAACTTGTTCCTGTGCTGTGCAGTGCGTTATATCACTTTTCAGTTTTCCTGTTATAATAATTGAACAGGGGACACGTATGTGAATTAGTTTACAAAGTTGTGCTTTGCATTTCTGTTCTTTCTTTGGAAACTTGTTTCTGTGCCATACAGTGCGCTTTAAAACTTTTCGGTTTTCCTGTATTCCTAATTGTGCGAGCGACACAAATGTGATTTAGTGTACAAAGTAGTGCTTTGGATTTCTGTTCTTCGGTTGGAAACTTGTTTCTGTGCTGTACAGTGTGATATATCAGTTTTCAGTTTTCCTGTTGTAATAATTGAATGGGCGATACGTATGTGATTTAGTTTAGAAAGTTGTGCTTTGCTTTTCTGTTCTTTCGATGGAAACTTGTTTCTGTGCCGTACAGTGCAAGATAACACTTTTCGGTTTTCCTGTATTCTTAATTGAGCGAGTGACACACATGTGATTCAGTTTACAAAGTAGTGCTTTTCATTTACGTTCTTTCGTTGGAAACTTGTTCCTGTTAGGAATAAGTTAGGGTTAGGGTCAGGGTTAGGGTTAGGGTTAGGGTTAGGTTCGGGCTCGGTAAGGGATAGGGTTAGGGTTAGGGTTAGGGTTAGGTTAGGGCTGGGTAAGGGATAGGGTTAGGGTTAGGGTTAGGGTTGGGGGTTAGGGTTAGGGTTAGGGTTAGGGACTTATGGTTAGGGTTAGGGTTAGGGTTATATCACTTTTCAGGTTTCCTGTTATAATAATTGAACAGGCAACACATATGTGAATTAGTTTACAAAGCTGTGCTTTGCGTTTCTGTTCTTTCAATGGAAACTTGTTTCTGTGCCGTACAGTGCGAGATAACACTTTTCAGTTTTCCTGTATTCCTAATTGAGCGAGCGACACACAGGTGATTCCGTTTAAGAGTAGTGCTTTGCTTTTCTGTTCTTTCGTTGGAAACTTGTTCTTGTGCTGTACAGTGAGATATATCACTTTTCAGTTTTCCTGTATTCCTAATGGAGCGAGTGACACACATGTGATTTAGTTTACAAATTAGTGATTTTCTTTTTTGTTCTTTCATTTGAAACTTGTTCCTGTGCTGTACAATATGATATATCACTTTTCAGTTTTCCTGTTATAATAATTGAACAGGCGATACGTATGTGAATTCGTTTACAAAGTTGTGCTTTGAGTTTCTGTTCTTTCGATGGAAACTTGTTCCTTTGCTGTGCAGTGCGTTATATCACTTTTCAGTTTTCCTGTTATAATAATTGAACAGGCGACACATATGTGAATTAGTTTACAAAGTTGTGCTTTGCGTTTCTGTTCTTTCGATGGAAACTTGTTCCTGTGCTGTGCAGTGCGTTATATCACTTTTCAGTTTTCCTGTTATAATAATTGAACAGGGGACACGTATGTGAATTAGTTTACAAAGTTGTGCTTTGCATTTCTGTTCTTTCTTTGGAAACTTGTTTCTGTGCCATACAGTGCGCTTTAAAACTTTTCGGTTTTCCTGTATTCCTAAGTGTGCGAGCGACACAAATGTGATTTAGTGTACAAAGTAGTGCTTTGGATTTCTGTTCTTCGGTTGGAAACTTGTTTCTGTGCTGTACAGTGTGATATATCAGTTTTCAGTTTTCCTGTTGTAATAATTGAATGGGCGATACGTATGTGATTTAGTTTAGAAAGTTGTGCTTTGCTTTTCTGTTCTTTCGATGGAAACTTGTTTCTGTGCCGTACAGTGCAAGATAACACTTTTCGGTTTTCCTGTATTCTTAATTGAGCGAGTGACACACATGTGATTCAGTTTACAAAGTAGTGCTTTTCATTTACGTTCTTTCGTTGGAAACTTGTTCCTGTTAGGAATAAGTTAGGGTTAGGGTCAGGGTTAGGGTTAGGGTTAGGGTTAGGTTAGGGCTCGGTAAGGGATAGGGTTAGGGTTAGGGTTAGGGTTAGGTTAGGGCTGGGTAAAGGATAGGGTTAGGGTTAGGGTTAGGGTTGGGGGTTAGGGTTAGGGTTAGGGTTAGGGACTTATGGTTAGGGTTAGGGTTAGGGTTATATCACTTTTCAGGTTTCCTGTTATAATAATTGAACAGGCAACACATATGTGAATTAGTTTACAAAGCTGTGCTTTGCGTTTCTGTTCTTTCAATGGAAACTTGTTTCTGTGCCGTACAGTGCGAGATAACACTTTTCAGTTTTCCTGTATTCCTAATTGAGCGAGCGACACACAGGTGATTCCGTTTAAGAGTAGTGCTTTGCTTTTCTGTTCTTTCGTTTGAAACTTGTTCTTGTGCTGTACAGTGAGATATATCACTTTTCAGTTTTCCTGTATTTCTAATGGAGCGAGTGACACACATGTGATTTAGTTTACAAATTAGTGATTTTCTTTTTTGTTCTTTCATTTGAAACTTGTTCCTGTGCTGTACAATATGATATATCACTTTTCAGTTTTCCTGTTATAATAATTGAACAGGCGATACGTATGTGAATTCGTTTACAAAGTTGTGATTTGAGTTTCTGTTCTTTCGATGGAAACTTGTTCCTGTGCTGTGCAGTGCGTTATATCACTTTTCAGTTTTCCTGTTATAATCATTGAACAGGCGACACATATGTGAATTAGTTTACAAAGTTGTGCTTTGCGTTTCTGTTCTTTCGATGGAAACTTGTTCCTGTGCTGTGCAGTGCGTTATATCACTTTTCAGTTTTCCTGTTATAATAATTGAACAGGGGACACGTATGTGAATTAGTTTACAAAGTTGTGCTTTGCATTTCTGTTCTTTCTTTGGAAACTTGTTTCTGTGCCATACAGTGCGCTTTAAAACTTTTCGGTTTTCCTGTATTCCTAATTGTGCGAGCGACACAAATGTGATTTAGTGTACAAAGTAGTGCTTTGGATTTCTGTTCTTCGGTTGGAAACTTGTTTCTGTGCTGTACAGTGTGATATATCAGTTTTCAGTTTTCCTGTTGTAATAATTGAATGGGCGATACGTATGTGATTTAGTTTACAAAGTTGTGCTTTGCTTTTCTGTTCTTTCGATGGAAACTTGTTTGTGTGCCATACAGTGCAAGATAACACTTTTCGGTTTTCCTGTATTCTTAATTGAGCGAGTGACACACATGTGATTCAGTTTACAAAGTAGTGCTTTTCATTTACGTTCTTTCGTTGGAAACTTGTTCCTGTTAGGAATAAGTTAGGGTTAGGGTCAGGGTTAGGGTTAGGGTTAGGGTTAGGTTCGGGCTCGGTAAGGGATAGGGTTAGGGTTAGGGTTAGGGTTAGGGTTAGGGTTGGGGGTTAGGGTTAGGGTTAGGGTTAGGGACTTAGGGTTAGGGTTAGGGTTAGGGTTGGGGGTTAGGGTTAGGGTTAGGGTTAGGGACTTAGGGTTAGGGTTAGGGTTAGGGTTATATCACTTTTCAGGTTTCCTGTTATAATAATTGAACAGGCAACACATATGTGAATTAGTTTACAAAGTTGTGCTTTGCGTTTCTGTTCTTTCAATGGAAACTTGTTTCTGTGCCGTACAGTGCGAGATAACACTTTTCAGTTTTCCTGTATTCCTAATTGAGCGAGCGACACACAGGTGATTCCGTTTAAGAGTAGTGCTTTGCTTTTCTGTTCTTTCGTTGGAAACTTGTTCTTGTGTGAATTAGTTTACAAAGTTGTGCTTTGCGTTTCTGTTCTTTCGATGGAAACTTGTTCCTGTGCTGTGCAGTGCGTTATATCACTTTTCAGTTTTCCTGTTATAATAATTGAACAGGGGACACGTATGTGAATTAGTTTACAAAGTTGTGCTTTGCATTTCTGTTCTTTCTTTGGAAACTTGTTTCTGTGCCATACAGTGCGCTTTAAAACTTTTCGGTTTTCCTGTATTCCTAATTGTGCGAGCGACACAAATGTGATTTAGTGTACAAAGTAGTGCTTTGGATTTCTGTTCTTCGGTTGGAAATTTGTTTCTGTGCTGTACAGTGTGATATATCAGTTTTCAGTTTTCCTGTTGTAATAATTGAATGGGCGATACGTATGTGATTTAGTTTACAAAGTTGTGCTTTGCTTTTCTGTTCTTTCGATGGAAACTTGTTTCTGTTCCGTACAGTGCAAGATAACACTTTTCGGTTTTCCTGTATTCTTAATTGAGCGAGTGACACACATGTGATTCAGTTTACAAAGTAGTGCTTTTCATTTACGTTCTTTCGTTGGAAACTTGTTCCTGTTAGGAATAAGTTAGGGTTAGGGTTAGGGTTAGGGTTAGGGTTAGGGTTAGGGTTAGGGTTAGGGCTCGGTAAGGGATAGGGTTAGGGTTAGGAGTAGGGTTAGGGTTAGGGTTAGGTTAGGGCTGGGTAAGGGATAGGGTTAGGGTTAGGGTTAGGGTTAGGGTTAGGGGTTAGGGTTAGGGTTAGGGTTAGGGTTAGGGTTAGGGACTTATGGTTAGTGTTAGGGTTAGGGTTATATCACTTTTCAGGTTTCCTGTTATAATAATTGAACAGGTGACACATATGTAAATTAGTTTACAAAGTTGTGCTTTGCGTTTCTGTTCTTTCGATGGAAACTTGTTCCTGTGCTGTGCAGTGCGTTATATCACTTTTCAGTTTTCCTGTTATAATAATTGAACAGGCGACACATATGTGAATTAGTTTACAAAGTTGTGCTTTGCGTTTCTGTTCTTTCGATGGAAACTTGTTTCTGTGCCATACAGTGCGCTTTAAAACTTTTCGGTTTTCCTGTATTCCTAATTGTGCGAGCGACACAAATGTGATTTAGTGTACAAAGTAGTGCTTTGGATTTCTGTTCTTCGGTTGGAAATTTGTTTCTGTGCTGTACAGTGTGATACATCAGTTTTCAGTTTTCCTGTTGTAATAATTGAATGGGCGATACGTATGTGATTTAGTTTACAAAGTTGTGCTTTGCTTTTCTGTTCTTTCGATGGAAACTTGTTTCTGTGCCGTACAGTGCAAGATAACACTTTTCGGTTTTCCTGTATTCTTAATTGAGCGAGTGACACACATGTGATTCAGTTTACAAAGTAGTGCTTTTCATTTACGTTCTTTCGTTGGAAACTTGTTCCTGTTAGGAATAAGTTAGGGTTAGGGTCAGGGTTAGGGTTAGGGTTAGGGTTAGGTTCGGGCTCGGTAAGGGATAGGGTTAGGGTTAGGGTTAGGGTTAGGGTTAGGTTAGGGCTGGGTAAGGGATAGGGTTAGGGTTAGGGTTAGGGTTAGGGTTAGGGTTAGGGTTGGGGGTTAGTGTTAGGGTTAGGGTTAGGGACTTAGGGTTAGGGTAAGGGTTAGGGTTATATCACTTTTCAGGTTTCCTGTTATAATAATTGAACAGGCAACACATATGTGAATTAGTTTACAAAGTTTTGCTTTGCGTTTCTGTTCTTTCAATGGAAACTTGTTTCTGTGCCGTACAGTGCGAGATAACACTTTTCAGTTTTCCTGTATTCCTAATTGAGCGAGCGACACACAGGTGATTCCGTTTAAGAGTAGTGCTATGCTTTTCTGTTCTTTCGTTGGAAACTTGTTCTTGTGTGAATTAGTTTACAAAGTTGTGCTTTGCGTTTCTGTTCTTTCGATGGAAACTTGTTCCTGTGCTGTGCAGTGCGTTATATCACTTTTCAGTTTTCCTGTTATAATAATTGAACAGGGGACACGTATGTGAATTAGTTTACAAAGTTGTGCTTTGCATTTCTGTTCTTTCTTTGGAAACTTGTTTCTGTGCCATACAGTGCGCTTTAAAACTTTTCGGTTTTCCTGTATTCCTAATTGTGCGAGCGACACAAATGTGATTTAGTGTACAAAGTAGTGCTTTGGATTTCTGTTCTTCGGTTGGAAATTTGTTTCTGTGCTGTACAGTGTGATATATCAGTTTTCAGTTTTCCTGTTGTAATAATTGAATGGGCGATACGTATGTGATTTAGTTTACAAAGAAGTGCTTTGCTTTTCTGTTCTTTCGATGGAAACTTGTTTCTGTTCCGTACAGTGCAAGATAACACTTTTCGGTTTTCCTGTATTCTTAATTGAGCGAGTGACACACATGTGATTCAGTTTACAAAGTAGTGCTTTTCATTTACGTTCTTTCGTTGGAAACTTGTTCCTGTTAGGAATAAGTTAGGGTTAGGGTTAGGGTTAGGGTTAGGGTTAGGGCTCGGTAAGGGATAGGGTTAGGGTTAAGGTTAGGGTTAGGTTAGGGCTGGGTAAGGGATAGGGTTAGGGTTAGGGTTAGGGTTAGGGTTAGGGTTGGGGGTTAGGGTTAGGGTTAGGGTTAGGGACTTAGGGTTAGGGTTAGGGTTAGGGTTATATCACTTTTCAGGTTTCCTGTTATAATAATTGAACAGGCAACACATATGTGAATTAGTTTACAAAGTTGTGCTTTGCGTTTCTGTTCTTTCAATGGAAACTTGTTTCTGTGCCGTACAGTGCGAGATAACACTTTTCAGTTTTCCTGTATTCCTAATTGAGCGAGCGACACACAGGTGATTCCGTTTAAGAGTAGTGCTTTGCTTTTCTGTTCTTTCATTGGAAACTTGTTCTTGTGTGAATTAGTTTACAAAGTTGTGCTTTGCGTTTCTGTTCTTTCGATGGAAACTTGTTCCTGTGCTGTGCAGTGCGTTATATCACTTTTCAGTTTTCCTGTTATAATAATTGAACAGGGGACACGTATGTGAATTAGTTTACAAAGTTGTGCTTTGCATTTCTGTTCTTTCTTTGGAAACTTGTTTCTGTGCCATACAGTGCGCTTTAAAACTTTTCGGTTTTCCTGTATTCCTAATTGTGCGAGCGACACAAATGTGATTTAGTGTACAAAGTAGTGCTTTGGATTTCTGTTCTTCGGTTGGAAATTTGTTTCTGTGCTGTACAGTGTGATATATCAGTTTTCAGTTTTCCTGTTGTAATAATTGAATGGGCGATACGTATGTGATTTAGTTTAGAAAGTTGTGCTTTGCTTTTCTGTTCTTTCGATGGAAACTTGTTTCTGTTCCGTACAGTGCAAGATAACACTTTTCGGTTTTCCTGTATTCTTAATTGAGCGAGTGACACACATGTGATTCAGTTTACAAAGTAGTGCTTTTCATTTACGTTCTTTCGTTGGAAACTTGTTCCTGTTAGGAATAAGTTAGGGTTAGGGTTAGGGTTAGGGTTAGGGTTAGGGTTAGGGTTAGGGCTCGGTAAGGGATAGGGTTAGGGTTAGGAGTAGGGTTAGGGTTAGGGTTAGGTTAGGGCTGGGTAAGGGATAGGGTTAGGGTTAGGATTAGGGTTAGGGGTTAGGGTTAGGGTTAGGGTTAGGGTTAGGGACTTATGGTTAGTGTTAGGGTTAGGGTTATATCACTTTTCAGGTTTCCTGTTATAATAATTGAACAGGTGACACATATGTAAATTAGTTTACAAAGTTGTGCTTTGCGTTTCTGTTCTTTCAATGGAAACTTGTTTCTGTGCCGTACAGTGCGAGATAACACTTTTCAGTTTTCCTGTATTCCTAATTGAGCGAGCGACACACAGGTGATTCCGTTTAAAAGTAGTGCTTTGCTTTTCTGTTCTTTCGTTGGAAACTTGTTCTTGTGCTGTACAGTGAGATATATCACTTTTCAGTTTTCCTGTATTCCTAATGGAGCGAGTGACACACATGTGATTTAGTTTACAAATTAGTGATTTTCTTTTTTCATTTGAAACTTGTTCCTGTGCTGTACAATATGATATATCACTTTTCAGTTTCCCTGTTATAATAATTGAACAGGCGGTACATATGTGAATTCGTTTACAGAGTTGTGCTTTGAGTTTCTGTTCTTTCGATGGAAACTTGTTCCTGTGATGTGCAGTGCGTTATATCACTTTTCAGTTTTCCTGTTATAATAATTGAACAGGCGACACATATGTGAATTAGTTTACAAAGTTGTGCTTTGTGTTTCTGTTCTTTCGATGGAAACTTGTTCCTGTGCTGTGCAGGGCGTTATATCACTTTTCAGTTTTCCTGTTATAATAATTGAACAGGGGACACGTATGTGAATTAGTTTACAAAGTTGTGCTTTGCATTTCTGTTCTTTCTTTGGAAACTTGTTTCTGTGCCATACAGTGCGCTTTAAAACTTTTCGGTTTTCCTGTATTCCTAATTGTGCGAGCGACACAAATGTGATTTAGTGTACAAAGTAGTGCTTTGGATTTCTGTTCTTCGGTTGGAAACTTGTTTCTGTGCTGTACAGTGTGATACATCAGTTTTCAGTTTTCCTGTTGTAATAATTGAATGGGCGATACGTATGTGATTTAGTTTACAAAGTTGTGCTTTGCTTTTCTGTTCTTTCGATGGAAACTTGTTTCTGTGCCGTACAGTGCAAGATAACACTTTTCGGTTTTCCTGTATTCTTAATTGAGCGAGTGACACACATGTGATTCAGTTTACAAAGTAGTGCTTTTCATTTACGTTCTTTCGTTGGAAACTTGTTCCTGTTAGGAATAAGTTAGGGTTAGGGTAAGGGTTAGGGTTAGGGTTAGGGTTAGGTTCGGGCTCGGTAAGGGATAGGGTTAGGGTTAGGGTTAGGGTTAGGGTTAGGTTAGGGCTGGGTAAGGGATAGGGTTAGGGTTAGGGTTAGGGTTAGGGTTAGGGTTAGGGTTGGGGGTTAGTGTTAGGGTTAGGGTTAGGGACTTAGGGTTAGGGTAAGGGTTAGGGTTATATCACTTTTCAGGTTTCCTGTTATAATAATTGAACAGGCAACACATATGTGAATTAGTTTACAAAGTTTTGCTTTGAGTTTCTGTTCTTTCAATGGAAACTTGTTTCTGTGCCGTACAGTGCGAGATAACACTTTTCAGTTTTCCTGTATTCCTAATTGAGCGAGCGACACACAGGTGATTCCGTTTAAGAGTAGTGCTTTGCTTTTCTGTTCTTTCGTTGGAAACTTGTTCTTGTGTGAATTAGTTTACAAAGTTGTGCTTTGCGTTTCTGTTCTTTCGATGGAAACTTGTTCCTGTGCTGTGCAGTGCGTTATATCACTTTTCAGTTTTCCTGTTATAATAATTGAACAGGGGACACGTATGTGAATTAGTTTACAAAGTTGTGCTTTGCATTTCTGTTCTTTCTTTGGAAACTTGTTTCTGTGCCATACAGTGCGCTTTAAAACTTTTCGGTTTTCCTGTATTCCTAATTGTGCGAGCGACACAAATGTGATTTAGTGTACAAAGTAGTGCTTTGGATTTCTGTTCTTCGGTTGGAAATTTGTTTCTGTGCTGTACAGTGTGATATATCAGTTTTCAGTTTTCCTGTTGTAATAATTGAATGGGCGATACGTATGTGATTTAGTTTACAAAGTTGTGCTTTGCTTTTCTGTTCTTTCGATGGAAACTTGTTTCTGTTCCGTACAGTGCAAGATAACACTTTTCGGTTTTCCTGTATTCTTAATTGAGCGAGTGACACACATGTGATTCAGTTTACAAAGTAGTGCTTTTCATTTACGTTCTTTCGTTGGAAACTTGTTCCTGTTAGGAATAAGTTAGGGTTAGGGTTAGGGTTAGGGTTAGGGTTAGGGCTCGGTAAGGGATAGGGTTAGGGTTAAGGTTAGGGTTAGGTTAGGGCTGGGTAAGGGATAGGGTTAGGGTTAGGGTTAGGGTTAGGGTTAGGGTTGGGGGTTAGGGTTAGGGTTAGGGTTAGGGACTTAGGGTTAGGGTTAGGGTTAGGGTTATATCACTTTTCAGGTTTCCTGTTATAATAATTGAACAGGCAACACATATGTGAATTAGTTTACAAAGTTGTGCTTTGCGTTTCTGTTCTTTCAATGGAAACTTGTTTCTGTGCCGTACAGTGCGAGATAACACTTTTCAGTTTTCCTGTATTCCTAATTGAGCGAGCGACACACAGGTAATTCCGTTTAAGAGTAATGCTTTGCTTTTCTGTTCTTTCATTGGAAACTTGTTCTTGTGTGAATTAGTTTACAAAGTTGTGCTTTGCGTTTCTGTTCTTTCGATGGAAACTTGTTCCTGTGCTGTGCAGTGCGTTATATCACTTTTCAGTTTTCCTGTTATAATAATTGAACAGGGGACACGTATGTGAATTAGTTTACAAAGTTGTGCTTTGCAGTTCTGTTCTTTCTATGGAAACTTGTTTCTGTGCCATACAGTGCGCTTTAAAACTTTTCGGTTTTCCTGTATTCCTAATTGTGCGAGCGACACAAATGTGATTTAGTGTACAAAGTAGTGCTTTGGATTTCTGTTCTTCGGTTGGAAATTTGTTTCTGTGCTGTACAGTGTGATATATCAGTTTTCAGTTTTCCTGTTGTAATAATTGAATGGGCGATACGTATGTGATTTAGTTTACAAAGTTGTGCTTTGCTTTTCTGTTCTTTCGATGGAAACTTGTTTCTGTTCCGTACAGTGCAAGATAACACTTTTCGGTTTTCCTGTATTCTTAATTGAGCGAGTGACACACATGTGATTCAGTTTACAAAGTAGTGCTTTTCATTTACGTTCTTTCGTTGGAAACTTGTTCCTGTTAGGAATAAGTTAGGGTTAGGGTCAGGGTTAGGGTTAGGGTTAGGGTTAGGGTTAGGGCTCGGTAAGGGATAGGGTTAGGGTTAGGAGTAGGGTTAGGGTTAGGGTTAGGTTAGGGCTGGGTAAGGGATAGGGTTAGGGTTAGGGTTAGGGTTAGGGTTAGGGTTAGGGGTTAGGGTTAGGGTTAGGGTTAGGGTTAGGGACTTATGGTTAGTGTTAGGGTTAGGGTTATATCACTTTTCAGGTTTCCTGTTATAATAATTGAACAGGTGACACATATGTAAATTAGTTTACAAAGTTGTGCTTTGCGTTTCTGTTCTTTCAATGGAAACTTGTTTCTGTGCCGTACAGTGCGAGATAACACTTTTCAGTTTTCCTGTATTCCTAATTGAGCGAGCGACACACAGGTGATTCCGTTTAAAAGTAGTGCTTTGCTTTTCTGTTCTTTCGTTGGAAACTTGTTCTTGTGCTGTACAGTGAGATATATCACTTTTCAGTTTTCCTGTATTCCTAATGGAGCGAGTGACACACATGTGATTTAGTTTACAAATTAGTGATTTTCTTTTTTCATTTGAAACTTGTTCCTGTGCTGTACAATATGATATATCACTTTTCAGTTTCCCTGTTATAATAATTGAACAGGCGGTACATATGTGAATTCGTTTACAAAGTTGTGCTTTGAGTTTCTGTTCTTTCGATGGAAACTTGTTCCTGTGCTGTGCAGTGCGTTATATCACTTTTCAGTTTTCCTGTTATAATAATTGAACAGGCGACACATATGTGAATTAGTTTACAAAGTTGTGCTTTGCGTTTCTGTTCTTTCGATGGAAACTTGTTCCTGTGCTGTGCAGGGCGTTATATCACTTTTCAGTTTTCCTGTTATAATAATTGAACAGGGGACACGTATGTGAATTAGTTTACAAAGTTGTGCTTTGCATTTCTGTTCTTTCTTTGGAAACTTGTTTCTGTGCCATACAGTGCGCTTTAAAACTTTTCGGTTTTCCTGTATTCCTAATTGTGCGAGCGACACAAATGTGATTTAGTGTACAAAGTAGTGCTTTGGATTTCTGTTCTTCGGTTGGAAACTTGTTGCTGTGCTGTACAGTGTGATATATCAGTTTTCAATTTTCCTGTTGTAATAATTGAATGGGCGATACGTATGTGATTTCGTTTACAAAGTTGTGCTTTGCTTTTCTGTTCTTTCGATGGAAACTTGTTTCTGTGCCGTACAGTGCAAGATAACACTTTTCGGTTTTCCTGTATTCTTAATTGAGCGAGTGACACACATGTGATTCAGTTTACAAAGTACTGCATTTCATTTACGTTCTTTCGTTGGAAACTTGTTCCTGTTAGGAATAAGTTAGGGTTAGGGTCAGGGACTTATGGTTAGGGTTAGGGTTAGGGTTATATCACTTTTCAGGTTTCCTGTTATAATAATTGAACAGGCGACACATATGTGAATTAGTTTACAAAGTTGTGCTTTGCGTTTCTGTTCTTTCAATGGAAACTTGTTTCTGTGCCGTACAGTGCGAGATAACACTTTTCAGTTTTCCTGTATTCCTAATTGAGCGAACGACACACAGGTGATTCCGTTTAAGAGTAGTGCTTTGCTTTTCTGTTCTTTCGTTGGAAACTTGTTCTTGTGCTGTACAGTGAGATATATCACTTTTCAGTTTTCCTGTATTCCTAAAGGAGCGAGTGACACACATGTGATTTAGTTTACAAATTAGTGATTTTCTTTTTTGTTCTTTCATTTGAAACTTGTTCCTGTGCTGTACAATATGATATATCACTTTTCAGTTTTCCTGTTATAATAATTGAACAGGCGACACGTATGTGAATCCGTTTACAAAGTTGTGCTTTGAGTTTCTGTTCTTTCGATGGAAACTTGTTTCTGTGCTGTGCAGTGCGTTATATCACTTTTCAGTTTTCCTGTTATAATAATTTAACAGGCGACACATATGTGAATTAGTTTACAAAGTTGTGCTTTGCGTTTCTGTTCTTTCGATGGAAACTTGTTCCTGTGCTGTGCAGTGCGTTATATCACTTTTCAGTTTTCCTGTTATAATAATTGAACAGGGGACACGTATGTGAATTAGTTTACAAAGTTGTGCTTTGCATTTCTGTTCTTTCTTTGGAAACTTGTTTCTGTGCCATACAGTGCGCTTTAAAACTTTTCGGTTTTCCTGTATTCCTAATTGTGCGAGCGACACAAATGTGATTTAGTGTACAAAGTAGTGCTTTGGATTTCTGTTCTTCGGTTGGAAACTTGTTTCTGTGCTGTACAGTGTGATATATCAGTTTTCAGTTTTCCTGTTGTAATAATTGAATGGGCGATACGTATGTGATTTAGTTTACAAAGTTGTGCTTTGCTTTTCTGTTCTTTCAATGGAAACTTGTTTCTGTGCCATACAGTGCAAGATAACACTTTTCGGTTTTCCTGTATTCTTAATTGAGCGAGTGACACACATGTGATTCAGTTTACAAAGTAGTGCTTTTCATTTACGTTCTTTCGTTGGAAACTTGTTCCTGTTAGGAATAAGTTAGGGTTAGGGTCAGGGTTAGGGTTAGGGTTAGGGTTAGGTTAGGGCTCGGTAAGGGATAGGGTTAGGGTTAGGGTTAGGGTTAGGGTTAGGGTTAGGGTTAGGGTTAGGTTAGGGCTGGGTAAGGGATAGGGTTAGGGTTAGGGTTGGGTTAGGGTTAGGGTTGGGGGTTAGGGTTACGGTTAGGGTTAGGGACTTATGGTTAGGGTTAGGGTTAGGGTTATATCACTTTTCAGGTTTCCTGTTATAATAATTGAACAGGCAACACATATGTGAATTAGTTTACAAAGCTGTGCTTTGCGTTTCTGTTCTTTCAATGGAAACTTGTTTCTGTGCCATACAGTGCGAGATAACACTTTTCAGTTTTCCTGTATTCCTAACTGAGCGAGCGACACACAGGTGATTCCGTTTAAGAGTAGTGCTTTGCTTTTCTGTTCTTTCGTTGGAAACTTGTTCTTGTGCTGTACAGTGAGATATATCACTTTTCAGTTTTCCTGTATTCCTAATGGAGCGAGTGACACACATGTGATTTAGTTTACAAATTAGTGATTTTCTTTTTTGTTCTTTCATTTGAAACTTGTTCCTGTGCTGTACAATATGATATATCACTTTTCAGTTTTCCTGTTATAATAATTGAACAGGCGATACGTATGTGAATTCGTTTACAAAGTTGTGCTTTGAGTTTCTGTTCTTTCAATGGAAACTTGTTCCTGTGCTGTGCAGTGCGTTATATCACTTTTCAGTTTTCCTGTTATAATAATTGAACAGGCGACACATATGTGAATTAGTTTACAAAGTTGTGCTTTGCGTTTCTTTTCTTTCGATGGAAACTTGTTCCTGTGCTGTGCAGTGCGTTATATCACTTTTCAGTTTTCCTGTTATAATAATTGAACAGGGGACACGTATGTGAATTAGTTTACAAAGTTGTGCTTTGCATTTCTGTTCTTTCTTTGGAAACTTGTTTCTGTGCCATACAGTGCGCTTTAAAACTTTTCGGATTCCTGTATTCCTAATTGTGCGAGCGACACAAATGTGATTTAGTGTACAAAGTAGTGCTTTGGATTTCTGTTCTTCGGTTGGAAACTTGTTTCTGTGCTGTACAGTGTGATATATCAGTTTTCAGTTTTCCTGTTGTAATAATTGAATGGGCGATACGTATGTGATTTAGTTTACAAAGTTGTGCTTTGCTTTTCTGTTCTTTCGATGGAAACTTGTTTCTGTGCCGTACAGTGCAAGATAACACTTTTCTTTTTTCCTGTATTCTTAATTGAGCGAGTGACACACATGTGATTCAGTTTAAAAAGTAGTGCTTTTCATTGACGTTCTTTCGTTGGAAACTTGTTCCTGTTAGGAATAAGTTAGGGTTAGGGTCAGGGTTAGGGTTAGGGTTAGGGTTAGGTTAGGGCTCGGTAAGGGATAGGGTTAGGGTTAGGGTTAGGGTTAGGGTTAGGGTTAGGGTTAGGTTAGGGCTGGGTAAGGGATAGGGTTAGTGTTAGGGTTAGGGTTAGGGTTGGGGGTTAGGGTTAGGCTTAGGGTTAGGGACTTATGGTTAGGGGTAGGGTTAGGGTTATATCACTTTTCAGGTTTCCTGTTATAATAATTGAACTGGCAACACATATGTGAATTAGTTTACAAAGTTGTGCTTTGCGTTTCTGTTCTTTCAATGGAAACTTGTTTCTGTGCCGTATAGTGCGAGATAACACTTTTCAGTTTTCCTGTATTCCTAATTGAGCGAGCGACACACAGGTGATTCCGTTTAAGAGTAGTGCTTTGCTTTTCTGTTCTTTCGTTGGAAACTTGTTCTTGTGCTGTACAGTGAGATATATCACTTTTCAGTTTTCCTGTATTCCTAATGGAGCGAGTGACACACATGTGATTTAGTTTACAAATTAGTGATTTTCTTTTTTCATTTGAAACTTGTTCCTGTGCTGTACAAGATGATATATCACTTTTCAGTTTTCCTGTTATAAGAATTGAACAGGCGACACGTATTTGAATTCGTTTACAAAGTTGTGCTTTGAGTTTCTGTTCTTTCGATGGAAACTTGTTCCTGTGCTGTGCAGTGCGTTATATCACTTTTCAGTTTTCCTGTTATAATAATTGAACAGGCGACACATATGTGAATTAGTTTACAAAGTTGTGCTTTGCGTTTCTGTTCTTTCGATGGAAACTTGTTCCTGTGCTGTGCAGTGCATTATATCACTTTTCAGTTTTCCTGTTATAATAATTGAACAGGGGACACGTATGTGAATTAGTTTAAAAAGTTGTGCTTTGCAGTTCTGTTCTTTCTATGGAAACTTGTTTCTGTGCCATACAGTGCGAGATAAAACTTTTCGGTTTTCCTGTATTCCTAATTGTGCGAGCAACACAAATGTGATTTAGTGTACAAAGTAGTGCTTTGGATTTCTGTTCTTCCGTTGGAAACTTGTTTCTGTGCTGTGCAGTGTGATATATCAGTTTTCAGTTTTCCTGTTGTAATAATTGAATGGGCGATACCTATGTGATTTAGTTTACAAAGTTGTGCTTTGCTTTTCTGTTCTTTCTATGGAAACTTGTTTCTGTGCCTTACAGTGCAAGATAACACTTTTCGGTTTTCCTGTATTCTTAATTGAGCGAGTGACACACATGTGATTCAGTTTACAAAGTAGTGCTTTTTATTTACGTTCTTTCGTTGGAAACTTGTTCCTGTTAGGAATAAGTTAGGGTTAGGGTTAGGGTTAGGGTTAGGGTTAGGGTTAGGGCTCGGTAAGGGATAGGGTTAGGGTTAGGGGTAGGGTTAGGGTTAGGGTTAGGTTAGGGCTGGGTAAGGGAAAGGGTTAGGGTTAGGGTTAGGGTTAGGGGTTAGGGTTAGGGTTAGTGTTAGGGTTAGGGACTTATGGTTAGGGTTAGGGTTAGGGTTATATCACTTTTCAGGTTTCCTGTTATAATAATTGAACTGGCAACACATATGTGAATAAGTTTACAAAGCTGTGCTTTGCGTTTCTGTTCTTTCAATGGAAACTTGTTTCTGTGCCGTACAATGCGAGATAACACTTTTCAGTTTTCCTGTATTCCTAATTGAGCGAGCGACACACAGGTGATTCCGTTTAAGAGTAGTGCTTTGCTTTTCTGTTCTTTCGTTGGAAACTTGTTCTTGTGCTGTACAGTGAGATATATCACTTTTCAGTTTTCCTGTATTCCTAATGGAGCGAGTGACACACATGTGATTTAGTTTACAATTTAGTGATTTTCTTTTTTCATTTGAAACTTGTTCCTGTGCTGTACAATATGATATATCACTTTTCAGTTTCCCTGTTATAATAATTGAACAGGCGGTACATATGTGAATTCGTTTACAAAGTTGTGCTTTGCGTTTCTGTTCTTTCGATGGAAACTTGTTCCTGTGCTGTGCAGTGCGTTATATCACTTTTCAGTTTTCCTGTTATAATAATTGAACAGGCGACACATATGTGAATTAGTTTACAAAGTTGTGCTTTGCGTTTCTGTTCTTTCGATGGAAACTTGTTCCTGTGCTGTGCAGTGCGTTATATCACTTTTCAGTTTTCCTGTTATAATAATTGAACAGGGGACACGTATGTGAATTAGTTTACAAAGTTGTGCTTTGCATTTGTGTTCTTTATTTGGAAACTTGTTTCTGTGCCATACAGTGCGCTTTAAAAGTTTTCGGTTTTCCTGTATTCCTAATTGTGCGAGCGACAGAAATGTGATTTAGTGTACAAAGCAGTGCTTTGGATTTCTGTTCTTTGGTTGGAAACTTGTTGCTGTGCTGTACAGTGTGATATATCAGTTTTCAATTTTCCTGTTGTAATAATTGAATGGGCGATACGTATGTGATTTCGTTTACAAAGTTGTGCTTTGCTTTTCTGTTCTTTCGATGGAAACTTGTTTCTGTGCCGTACAGTGCAAGATAACACTTTTCGGTTTTCCTGTATTCTTAATTGAGCGAGTGACACACATGTGATTCAGTTTACAAAGTACTGCATTTCATTTACGTTCTTTCGTTGGAAACTTGTTCCTGTTAGGAATAAGTTAGGGTTAGGGTCAGGGACTTATGGTTAGGGTTAGGGTTAGGGTTATATCACTTTTCAGGTTTCCTGTTATAATAATTGAACAGGCGACACATATGTGAATTAGTTTACAAAGTTGTGCTTTGCGTTTCTGTTCTTTCAATGGAAACTTGTTTCTGTGCCGTACAGTGCGAGATAACACTTTTCAGTTTTCCTGTATTCCTAATTGAGCGAACGACACACAGGTGATTCCGTTTAAGAGTAGTGCTTTGCTTTTCTGTTCTTTCGTTGGAAACTTGTTCTTGTGCTGTACAGTGAGATATATCACTTTTCAGTTTTCCTGTATTCCTAAAGGAGCGAGTGACACACATGTGATTTAGTTTACAAATTAGTGATTTTCTTTTTTGTTCTTTCATTTGAAACTTGTTCCTGTGCTGTACAATATGATATATCACTTTTCAGTTTTCCTGTTATAATAATTGAACAGGCGACACGTATGTGAATCCGTTTACAAAGTTGTGCTTTGAGTTTCTGTTCTTTCGATGGAAACTTGTTTCTGTGCTGTGCAGTGCGTTATATCACTTTTCAGTTTTCCTGTTATAATAATTTAACAGGCGACACATATGTGAATTAGTTTACAAAGTTGTGCTTTGCGTTTCTGTTCTTTCGATGGAAACTTGTTCCTGTGCTGTGCAGTGCGTTATATCACTTTTCAGTTTTCCTGTTATAATAATTGAACAGGGGACACGTATGTGAATTAGTTTACAAAGTTGTGCTTTGCATTTCTGTTCTTTCTTTGGAAACTTGTTTCTGTGCCATACAGTGCGCTTTAAAACTTTTCGGTTTTCCTGTATTCCTAATTGTGCGAGCGACACAAATGTGATTTAGTGTACAAAGTAGTGCTTTGGATTTCTGTTCTTCGGTTGGAAACTTGTTTCTGTGCTGTACAGTGTGATATATCAGTTTTCAGTTTTCCTGTTGTAATAATTGAATGGGCGATACGTATGTGATTTAGTTTACAAAGTTGTGCTTTGCTTTTCTGTTCTTTCAATGGAAACTTGTTTCTGTGCCATACAGTGCAAGATAACACTTTTCGGTTTTCCTGTATTCTTAATTGAGCGAGTGACACACATGTGATTCAGTTTACAAAGTAGTGCTTTTCATTTACATTCTTTCGTTGGAAACTTGTTCCTGTTAGGAATAAGTTAGGGTTAGGGTCAGGGTTAGGGTTAGGGTTAGGGTTAGGTTAGGGCTCGGTAAGGGATAGGGTTAGGGTTAGGGTTAGGGTTAGGGTTAGGGTTGGGGGTTAGGGTTAGGGTTAGGGTTAGGGACTTATGGTTAGGGTTAGGGTTAGGGTTATATCACTTTTCAGGTTTCCTGTTATAATAATTGAACAGGCAACACATATGTGAATTAGTTTACAAAGCTGTGCTTTGCGTTTCTGTTCTTTCAATGGAAACTTGTTTCTGTGCCATACAGTGCGAGATAACACTTTTCAGTTTTCCTGTATTCCTAACTGAGCGAGCGACACACAGGTGATTCCGTTTAAGAGTAGTGCTTTGCTTTTCTGTTCTTTCGTTGGAAACTTTTTCTTGTGCTGTACAGTGAGATATATCACTTTTCAGTTTTCCTGTATTCCTAATGGAGCGAGTGACACACATGTGATTTAGTTTACAAATTAGTGATTTTCTTTTTTGTTCTTTCATTTGAAACTTGTTCCTGTGCTGTACAATATGATATATCACTTTTCAGTTTTCCTGTTATAATAATTGAACAGGCGATACGTATGTGAATTCGTTTACAAAGTTGTGCTTTGAGTTTCTGTTCTTTCAATGGAAACTTGTTCCTGTGCTGTGCAGTGCGTTATATCACTTTTCAGTTTTCCTGTTATAATAATTGAACAGGCGACACATATGTGAATTAGTTTACAAAGTTGTGCTTTGCGTTTCTTTTCTTTCGATGGAAACTTGTTCCTGTGCTGTGCAGGGCGTTATATCACTTTTCAGTTTTCCTGTTATAATAATTGAACAGGGGACACGTATGTGAATTAGTTTACAAAGTTGTGCTTTGCATTTCTGTTCTTTCTTTGGAAACTTGTTTCTGTGCCATACAGTGCGCTTTAAAACTTTTCGGATTCCTGTATTCCTAATTGTGCGAGCGACACAAATGTGATTTAGTGTACAAAGTAGTGCTTTCGATTTCTGTTCTTCGGTTGGAAACTTGTTTCTGTGCTGTACAGTGTGATATATCAGTTTTCAGTTTTCCTGTTGTAATAATTGAATGGGCGATACGTATGTGATTTAGTTTACAAAGTTGTGCTTTGCTTTTCTGTTCTTTCGATGGAAACTTGTTTCTGTGCCGTACAGTGCAAGATAACACTTTTCGGTTTTCCTGTATTCTTAATTGAGCGAGTGACACACATGTGATTCAGTTTAAAAAGTAGTGCTTTTCATTGACGTTCTTTCGTTGGAAACTTGTTCCTGTTAGGAATAAGTTAGGGTTAGGGTCAGGGTTAGGGTTAGGGTTAGGGTTAGGTTAGGGCTGGGTAAGGGATACGGTTAGGGTTAGGGTTAGGGTTAGGGTTGGGGGTTAGGGTTAGGCTTAGGGTTAGGGACTTATGGTTAGGGTTAGGGTTAGGGTTATATCACTTTTCAGGTTTCCTGTTATAATAATTGAACTGGCAACACATATGTGAATTAGTTTACAAAGTTGTGCTTTGCGTTTCTGTTCTTTCAATGGAAACTTGTTTCTGTGCCGTATAGTGCGAGATAACACTTTTCAGTTTTCCTGTATTCCTAATTGAGCGAGCGACACACAGGTGATTCCGTTTAAGAGTAGTGCTTTGCCTATCTGTTCTTTCGTTGGAAACTTGTTCTTGTGCTGTACAGTGAGATATATCACTTTTCAGTTTTCCTGTATTCCTAATGGAGCGAGTGACACACATGTGATTTAGTTTACAAATTAGTGATTTTCTTTTTTGTTCTTTCATTTGAAACTTGTTCCTGTGCTGTACAATATGATATATCACTTTTCAGTTTTCCTGTTATAATAATTGAACAGGCGATACGTATGTGAATTCGTTTACAAAGTAGTGCTTTGAGTTTCTGTTCTTTCGATGGAAACTTGTTCCTGTGCTGTGCAGTGCGTTATATCACTTTTCAGTTTTCCGTTATAATAATTGAACAGGCGACACATATGTGAATTAGTTTACAAAGTTGTGCTTTGCGTTTCTGTTCTTTCGATGGAAACTTGTTCCTGTGCTGTGCAGTGCGTTATATCACTTTTCAGTTTTCCTGTTATAATAATTGAACAGGGGACACGTATGTGAATTAGTTTACAAAGTTGTGCTTTGCATTTCTGTTCTTTCTTTGGAAACTTGTTTCTGTGCCATACAGTGCGCTTTAAAACTTTTCGGTTTTCCTGTATTCCTAATTGTGCGAGCGACACAAATGTGATTTAGTGTACAAAGTAGTGCTTTGGATTTCTGTTCTTCGGTTGGAAACTTGTTTCTGTGCTGTACAGTGTGATATATCAGTTTTCAGTTTTCCTGTTGTAATAATTAAATGGGCGATACGTATGTGATTTAGTTTACAAAGTTGTGCTTTGCTTTTCTGTTCTTTCGATGGAAACTTGTTTCTGTGCCATACTGTGCAAGATAACACTTTTCGATTTTCCTGTATTCTTAATTGAGCGAGTGACACACATGTGATTCAGTTTACAAAGTAGTGCTTTTCATTTACGTTCTTTCTTTGGAAACTTGTTCCTGTTAGGAATAAGTTAGGGTTAGGGTCAGGGTTAGGGTTAGGTTAGGGCTCGGTAAGGGATAGGGTTAGGGTTAGGGTTAGGGTTAGGGTTAGGGTTAGGTTAGGGCTGGGTAAGGGATAGGGTTAGGGTTAGGGTTAGGGTTAGGGTTAGGGTTGGGGGTTAGGGTTAGGGTTAGGGTTAGGGACTTATGGTTAGGGTTAGGGTTAGGGTTATATCACTTTTCAGGTTTCCTGTTATAATAATTGAACAGGCAACACATATGTGAATTAGTTTACAAAGTTGTGCTTTGCGTTTCTGTTCTTTCAATGGAAACTTGTTTCTGTGCCGTACAGTGCGAGATAACACTTTTCAATTTTCCTGTATTCCTAATTGAGCGAGCGACACACAGGTGATTCCGTTTAAGAGTAGTGCTTTGCTTTTCTGTTCTTTCGTTGGAAACTTGTTCTTGTGCTGTACAGTGAGATATATCATTTTTCAGTTTTCCTGTATTCCTAATGGAGCGAGTGACACACATGTGATTTAGTTTACAAATTAGTGATTTTCTTTTTTCATTTGAAACTTGTTCCTGTGCTGTACAATATGATATATCACTTTTCAGTTTTCCTGTTATAAGAATTGAACAGGCGACACGTATTTGAATTCGTTTACAAAGTTGTGCTTTGAGTTTCTGTTCTTTCGATGGAAACTTGTTCCTGTGCTGTGCAGTGCGTTATATCACTTTTCAGTTTTCCTGTTATAATAATTGAACAGGCGACACATATGTGAATTAGTTTACAAAGTTGTGCTTTGCGTTTCTGTTCTTTCGATGGAAACTTGTTCCTGTGCTGTGCAGTGCGTTATATCACTTTTCAGTTTTCCTGTTATAATAATTGAACAGGGGACACGTATGTGAATTAGTTTAAAAAGTTGTGCTTTGCAGTTCTGTTCTTTCTATGGAAACTTGTTTCTGTGCCATACAGTGCGAGATAAAACTTTTCGGTTTTCCTGTATTCCTAATTGTGCGAGCGACACAAATGTGATTTAGTGTACAAAGTAGTGCTTTGGATTTCTGTTCTTCGGTTGGAAACTTGTTTCTGTGCTGTGCAGTGTGATATATCAGTTTTCAGTTTTCCTGTTGTAATAATTGAATGGGCGATACGTATGTGATTTAGTTTACAAAGTTGTGCTTTGCTTTTCTGTTCTTTCGATGGAAACTTGTTTCTGTGCCGTACAGTGCAAGATAACACTTTTCGGTTTTCCTGTATTCTTAATTGAGCGAGTGACACACATGTGATTCAGTTTACAAAGTAGTGCTTTTCATTTACGTTCTTTCGTTGGAAACTTGTTCCTGTTAGGAATAAGTTAGGGTTAGGGTCAGGGTTAGGGTTAGGGTTAGGGTTAGGTTAGTGCTCGGTAAGGGATAGGGTTAGGGTTAGGGTTAGGGTTAGGGTTAGGGTTAGGTTAGGGCTGGGTAAGGGATAGGGTTAGGGTTAGGGTTAGTGTTAGGGTTAGGGTTAGGGACTTATGGTTAGGGTTAGGGTTAGGGTTATATCACTTTTCAGGTTTCCTGTTATAATAATTGAACAGGCAACACATATGTGAATTAGTTTACAAAGTTGTGCTTTGCGTTTCTGTTCTTTCAATGGAAACTTGTTTCTGTGCCTTACAGTGCGAGATAACACTTTTCAGTTTTCCTGTATTCCTAATTGAGCGAGCGACACACAGGTGATTCCGTTTAAGAATAGTGCTTTGCTTTTCTGTTCTTTCGTTGGAAACTTGTTTTTGTGCTGTACAGTGAGATATATCACTTTTCAGTTTTCCTGTATTCCTAATGGAGCGAGTGACACACATGTGATTTAGTTTACAAATTAGTGATTTTCTTTTTTCATTTGAAACTTGTTCCTGTGCTGTACAATATGATATATCACTTTTCAGTTTTCCTGTTATAATAATTGAACAGGCGACACGTATGTGAATTCGTTTACAAAGTAGTGCTTTGAGTTTCTGTTCTTTCGATGGAAACTTGTTCCTGTGCTGTGCAGTGCGTTATATCACTTTTCAGTTTTCCTGTTATAATAATTGAACAGGCGACACATATGTGAATTAGTTTACAAAGTTGTGCTTTGCGTTTCTGTTCTTTCGATGGAAACTTGTTCCTGTGCTGTGCAGTGCGTTATATCACTTTTCAGTTTTCCTGTTATAATAATTGAACAGGAGACACGTATGTGAATTAGTTTACAAAGTTGTGCTTTGCAGTTCTGTTCTTTCTATGGAAACTTGTTTCTGTGCCATACAGTGCGAGATAAAACTTTTCGGTTTTCCTGTATTCCTAATTGTGCGAGCGACACAAATGTGATTTAGTGTACAAAGTAGTGCTTTGGATTTCTGTTCTTCGGTTGGAAACTTGTTTCTGTGCTGTGCACTGTGATATATCAGTTTTCAGTTTTCCTGTTGTAATAATTGAATGGGCGATACGTATGTGATTTAGTTTACCAAGTTGTGCTTTGCTTTTCTGTTCTTTTGATGGAAAATTGTTTCTGTGCCGTACAGTGCAAGATAACACTTTTCGGTTTTCCTGTATTCTTAATTGAGCGAGTGACACACATGTGATTCAGTTTAAAAAGTAGTGCTTTTCATTTACGTTCTTTCGTTGGAAACTTGTTCCTGTTAGGAATAAGTTAGGGTTAGGGTCAGGGTTAGGGTTAGGTTAGGGCTCGGTAAGGGATAGGGTTAGGGTTAGGGTTAGGGTTAGGTTAGGGCTGGGTAAGGGATAGGGTTAGGGTTAGGGTTAGGGTTAGGGTTGGGGGTTAGGGTTAGGGTTAGGGTTAGGGACTTATGGTTAGGGTTAGGGTTAGGGTTATATCACTTTTCAGGTTTCCTGTTATAATAATTGAACAAGCGACACATATGTGAATTAGTTTACAAAGCTGTGCTTTGCGTTTCTGTTCTTTCAATGGAAACTTGTTTCTGTGCCGTACAGTGCGAGATAACACTTTTCAGTTTTCCTGTATTCCTAATTGAGCGAGCGACACACAGGTGATTCCGTTTAAGAGTAGTGCTTTGCTTTTCTGTTCCTTCGTTGGAAACTTGTTCTTGTGCTGTACAGTGAGATATATCACTTTTCAGTTTTCCTGTATTCTTAATGGAGCGAGTGACACACATGTGATTTAGTTTACAAATTAGTGATTTTCTTTTTTGTTCTTTCATTTGAAACTTGTTCCTGTGCTGTACAATATGATATATCACTTTTCAGTTTTCCTGTTATAATAATTGAACAGGCGATACGTATGTGAATTCGTTTACAAAGTTGTGCTTTGAGTTTCTGTTCTTTCGATGGAAACTTGTTCCTGTGCTGTGCAGTGCGTTATATCACTTTTCAGTTTTCCTGTTATAATAATTGAACAGGCGACACATATGTGAATTAGTTTACAAAGTTGTGCTTTGCGTTTCTGTTCTTTCGATGGAAACTTGTTCCTGTGCTGTGCAGTGCGTTATATCACTTTTCAGTTTTCCTGTTATAATAATTGAACAGGGGACACGTATGTGAATTAGTTTACAAAGTTGTGCTTTGCATTTCTGTTCTTTCTTTGGAAACTTGTTTCTGTGCCATACAGTGCGCTTTAAAACTTTTCGGATTCCTGTATTCCTAATTGTGCGAGCGACACAAATGTGATTTAGTGTACAAAGTAGTGCTTTGGATTTCTGTTCTTCGGTTGGAAATTTGTTTCTGTGCTGTACAGTGTGATATATCAGTTTTCAGTTTTCCTGTTGTAATAATTGAATGGGCGATACGTATGTGATTTAGTTTACAAAGTTGTGCTTTGCTTTTCTGTTCTTTCGATGGAAACTTGTTTCTGTTCCGTACAGTGCAAGATAACACTTTTCGGTTTTCCTGTATTCTTAATTGAGCGAGTGACACACATGTGATTCAGTTTACAAAGTAGTGCTTTTCATTTACGTTCTTTCGTTGGAAACTTGTTCCTGTTAGGAATAAGTTAGGGTTAGGGTTAGGGTTAGGGTTAGGGTTAGGGTTAGGGTTAGGGTTAGGGCTCGTTAAGGGATAGGGTTAGGGTTAGGAGTAGGGTTAGGGTTAGGGTTAGGTTAGGGCTGGGTAAGGGATAGGGTTAGGGTTAGGGTTAGGGTTAGGGTTAGGGGTTAGGGTTAGGGTTAGGGTTAGGGTTAGGGACTTATGGTTAGTGTTAGGGTTAGGGTTATATCACTTTTCAGGTTTCCTGTTATAATAATTGAACAGGTGACACATATGTAAATTAGTTTACAAAGTTGTGCTTTGCGTTTCTGTTCTTTCAATGGAAACTTGTTTCTGTGCCGTACAGTGCGAGATAACACTTTTCAGTTTTCCTGTATTCCTAATTGAGCGAGCGACACACAGGTGATTCCGTTTAAAAGTAGTGCTTTGCTTTTCTGTTCTTTCGTTGGAAACTTGTTCTTGTGCTGTACAGTGAGATATATCACTTTTCAGTTTTCCTGTATTCCTAATGGAGCGAGTGACACACATGTGATTTAGTTTACAAATTAGTGATTTTCTTTTTTCATTTGAAACTTGTTCCTGTGCTGTACAATATGATATATCACTTTTCAGTTTTCCTGTTATAATAATTGAACAGGCAACACGTATGTGAATTCGTTTACAAAGTTGTGCTTTGCATTTCTGTTCTTTCTATGGAAACTTGTTTCTGTGCCATACAGTGCGAGATAAAACTTTTCGGTTTTCCTGTATTCCTAATTGTGCGAGCGACACAAATGTGATTTAGTGTACAAAGTAGTGCTTTGGATTTCTGTTCTTCGGTTGGAAACTTGTTTCTGTGCTGTGCAGTGTGATATATCAGTTTTCAGTTTTCCTGTTGTAATAATTGAATGGGCGATACCTATGTGATTTAGTTTACAAAGTTGTGCTTTGCTTTTCTGTTCTTTCGATGGAAACTTGTTTCTGTGCCGTACAGTGCAAGATAACACTTTTCGGTTTTCCTGTATTCTTAATTGAGCGAGTGACACACATGTGATTCAGTTTACAAAGTAGTGCTTTTCATTTACGTTCTTTCGTTGGAAACTTGTTCCTGTTAGGAATAAGTTAGGGTTAGGGTCAGGGTTAGGGTTAGGGTTAGGGTTAGGTTAGGGCTCGGTAAGGGATAGGGTTAGGGTTAGGGTTAGGGTTAGGGTTTGGGTTAGGTTAGGGCTGGGTAAGGGATAGGGTTAGGGTTAGGGTTAGGGTTAGGGTTAGGGACTTATGGTTAGGGTTAGGGTTAGGGTTAGGGACTTATGGTTAGGGTTAGGGTTAGGGTTATATCACTTTTCATTTCGTTCCAAGCGGGTTTTTAAGTGCTCTGGAGTCATTTCGTTGCAAGCGGGTTTTTAAGTGCTCTGGAGTCATTTCGTTGCAAGCGGGTTTTTTAAGTGCTCTGGAGTCATTTCGTTGCAAGCGGGTTTTTAAGTGCTCTGGAGTCATTTCGTTCCAAGCGGGTTTTTAAGTGCTCTGAAGGCATTTCGTTGTAAGCGGGGTTTAAGTGCTCTGGAGTCATTTCGTTGCAAGTGGGTTTTTACGTGCTCTGGAGTCATTTCGTTGCAAGCTGGTTTTTACGTGCTCTGGAGTCATTTCGTTGCAAGCTGGTTTTTAAGTGCTCTGGAGTCATTTCGTTGCAAGTGGGTTTTTACATACTTCTCAGACATTTCACTGGAAGCGGGTTTTTTAAGTGCTCTGGAGTCATTTCATTGCAAGCGGGTTTTTAAGTACTCTGGAGTCATTTCGTTGCAAGCGGGTTTTTAAGTGCTCTGGAGTCATTTCGTTGCAAGCGGGTTTTTACATACTTCTCAGACATTTCACTGAGAGGAGGTTTTTTAAGTGCTCTGGAGTCATTTCGTTGCAAGCGTGTTTTTAAGTGCTCTGGAGTCATTTCGTTGCAAGCGGGTTTTTAACTGCTCTGGAGTCATTTTGTTGCAAGCGGGTTTTTAAGTGCTCTGGAGTCATTTCGTTGCAAGCGGGTTTTTAAGTGCTCTGGAGTCATTTCGTTGCAAGCGGGTTTTTAAGTGTTCTGGAGTCATTTCGTTGCAAGCGGGTTTTTAAGTGCTCTGGAGTCATTTCGTTGCAAGCGGGTTTTTAAGTGCTCTGGAGTCATTTCGTTGCAAGCACGTTTTTAAGTGCTCTGAAGGCATTTTGTTGTAAGCGGGTTTTTAAGTGCTCTGGAGTCATTTCCTTGCAAGCGGGTTTTTATGTGTTCTGGATTCATTTCATTGCAAGCGGGTTTTTAAGTGCTCTGGAGTCATTTCGTTGCAAGCGGGTTTTTAAGTGCTCTGAAGGCATTTCGTTGTAAGCGGGTTTTTAAGCGCTCTGGAGTCATTTAGTTGCAAGCGGGTTTTTACATGCTCTGGAGTCATTTCGTTGCAAGCGGGTTTTTACATACTTCTCAGACATTTCACTGGAAGCGGGTTTTTTAAGTGCTCTGGAGTCATTTCGTTGCATGTGGGTTTTTATGTGTTCTGGATTCATTTCGTTGCAAGCGGGTTTTTAAGTGCTCTGTAGTCATTTCGTTGCAAGCGGGTTTTTAAGTACTCTGGAGTCATTTCGTTGCATGCGGGTTTTTAAGTGCTCTGAAGGCATTTCGTTGTAAGCGTGTTTTTAAGTCCTCTGGAGTCATTTCGTTGCAAGCGGGTTTTTACGTGTTCTGGAGTCATTTCGTTGCAAGCGGGTTTTTACATACTTCTCAGACATTTCACTGGAAGCGGGTCTTTTAAGTGCTCTGTAGGCATTTCGTTGCAAGCGGGTTTTTAAGTACTCTGGAGTCATTTCGTTGCAAGCGTTTTTTACATGCTCTGGAGTCATTTCGTTGCAAGCGGGTTTTTACATACTTCTCAGACATTTCACTGGAAGCTTGTTTTTTAAGTGCTCTGGAGTCATTTCGTTGCAAGCGGGTTTTTAAGTGCTCTGGAGTCATTTCGTTGCAAGCGGGTTTTTAAGTGCTCTGGAGTCATTTCGTTGCAAGCGGGTTTTTAAGTGCTCTGGAGTCACTTCGTTGCAAGCGGGTTTTTAAGTGCTCTGCAGTCATTTCGTTGCAAGCGGGTATTTAATTGTTCTGGATTCATTTCGTTGCAAGCAGGTTTTTAAGTGCTCTGGAGTCATTTCGTTGCAAGCGGGTTTTTAAGTACTCTGGAGTCATTTCGTTGCAAGCGGGTTTTTAAGTGCTCTGGAGTCATTTCGTTGCAAGCGGGTTTTTAAGTGCTCTGGAGTCATTTCGTTGCAAGCGGGTTTTTAAGTGCTCTGGAGTCATTTCGTTGCAAGCGCGTTTTTAAGTGCTCTGAAGGCATTTCGTTGTAAGCGGGTTTTTAAGTGCTCTGGGGTCATTTCCTTGCAAGCGGGTTTTTATGTGTTCTGGATTCATTTCGTTGCAAGCGGGTTTTTAAGTGCTCTGGAGTCATTTCGTTGCAAGCGGGTTTTTAAGTGCTCTGAAGGCATTTCGTTGTAAGCGGGTTTTTAAGTGCTCTGGAGTCATTTCGTTGCAAGCGGGTTTTTACATGCTCTGGAGTAATTTCGTTGCAAGCGGGTTTTTACATACTTCTCAGACATTTCACTGGAAGCGGGTTTTTTAAGTGCTCTGGAGTCATTTCGTTGCATGCGGGTTTTTATGTGTTCTGGATTCATTTCGTTGCAAGCGGGTTTTTAAGTGCTCTGGAGTCATTTCGTTGCAAGCGGGTTTTTTAGTACTCTGGAGTCATTTCGTTGCACGCGGGTTTTTAAGTGCTCTGAAGGCATTTCGTTGTAAGCGGGTTTTTACGTGTTCTGGATTCATTTCGTTGCAAGCGGGTTTTTAAGTGCTCTGGAGTCATTTCGTTGCAAGCCGGTGTTTAAGTGCTCTGGAGTCATTTCGTTTCAAGCGGGTTTTTAAGTGCTCTGGAGTCATTTCGTTGCATGCTGGTTTTTATGTGTTGTGGATTCATTTCGTTGCAAGCGGGTTTTTAAGTGCTCTGGAGTCATTTCGTTGCAAGCGGGTTTTTAAGTACTCTGGAGTCATTTCGTTGCAAGCGGGTTTTTAAGTGCTCTGAAGGCATTTCGTTGTAAGCGGGTTTTTAAGTGCTCTGGAGTCATTTCGTTGCAAGCGGGTTTTTACGTATTCTGGAGTCATTTCGTTGCAAGCGGGTTTTTACATACTTCTCAGACATTTCACTGGAAGCGGGTTTTTTAAGTGCTCTGGAGTCATTTCGTTGCAAGCGGGTTTTTACGTACTCTGGAATCATTTCATTGAAAGCGGGTTTTTAAGTGCTCTGGAGTCATTTCGTTGCAAGCGGGTTTTTAAGTGCTCTGGAGTCATTTCGTTGCAAGCGGGTTTTTACATACTTCTCAGACATTTCACTGGAAGCGGGTCTTTTAAGTGCTCTGTAGGCATTTCGTTGCAAGCGGGTTTTTAAGTACTCTGGAGTCATTTCGTTGCAAGCGTTTTTTACATGCTCTGGAGTCATTTCGTTGCAAGCGGGTTTTTACATACTTCTCAGACATTTCACTGGAAGCTTGTTTTTTAAGTGCTCTGGAGTCATTTCGTTGCAAGCGGGTTTTTAAGTGCTCTGGAGTCATTTCGTTGCAAGCGGGTTTTTAAGTGCTCTGGAGTCATTTCGTTGCAAGCGGGTTTTTAAGTGCTCTGGAGTCACTTCGTTGCAAGCGGGTTTTTAAGTGCTCTGGAGTCATTTCGTTGCAAGCGGGTATTTAATTGTTCTGGATTCATTTCGTTGCAAGCAGGTTTTTAAGTGCTCTGGAGTCATTTCGTTGCAAGCGGGTTTTTAAGTACTCTGGAGTCATTTCGTTGCAAGCGGGTTTTTAAGTGCTCTGGAGTCATTTCGTTGCAAGCGGGTTTTTAAGTGCTCTGGAGTCATTTTGTTGCAAGCGGGTTTTTAAGTGCTCTGGAGTCATTTCGTTGCAAGCGGGTTTTTACATACTTCTCAGACATTTCACTGGAAGCGGTTTTTTTAAGTGCTCTGGAGTCATTTCGTTGCAAGCGGGTTTTTAAGTACTCTGGAGTCATTTCGTTGCAAGCGGGTTTTTAAGTGCTCTGGAGTCATTTCGTTGCAAGCGGGTTTTTAAGTGCTCTGGAGTCATTTCGTTGCAAGCAGGTTTTTTTAGTGCTCTGGAGTCATTTCGTTGCAAGCGGGTTTTTAAGTGCTCTGGAGTCATTTCGTTGCAAGCGGGTTTTTAAGTGCTCTGGAGTCATTTCGTTGCAAGCGGGTTTTTTAAGTGCTCTGGAGTCATTTCGTTGCAAGCGGGTTTTTAAGTGCTCTGGAGTCATTTCGTTCCAAGCGGGTTTTTAAGTGCTCTGAAGGCATTTCGTTGTAAGCGGGGTTTAAGTGCTCTGGAGTCATTTCGTTGCAAGTGGGTTTTTACGTGCTCTGGAGTCATTTCGTTGCAAGCTGGTTTTTACGTGCTCTGGAGTCATTTCGTTGCAAGCTGGTTTTTAAGTGCTCTGGAGTCATTTCGTTGCAAGTGGGTTTTTACATACTTCTCAGACATTTCACTGGAAGCGGGTTTTTTAAGTGCTCTGGAGTCATTTCATTGCAAGCGGGTTTTTAAGTACTCTGGAGTCATTTCGTTGCAAGCGGGTTTTTAAGTGCTCTGGAGTCATTTCGTTGCAAGCGGGTTTTTACATACTTCTCAGACATTTCACTGAGAGGAGGTTTTTTAAGTGCTCTGGAGTCATTTCGTTGCAAGCGTGTTTTTAAGTGCTCTGGAGTCATTTCGTTGCAAGCGGGTTTTTAACTGCTCTGGAGTCATTTTGTTGCAAGCGGGTTTTTAAGTGCTCTGGAGTCATTTCGTTGCAAGCGGGTTTTTAAGTGCTCTGGAGTCATTTCGTTGCAAGCGGGTTTTTAAGTGTTCTGGAGTCATTTCGTTGCAAGCGGGTTTTTAAGTGCTCTGGAGTCATTTCGTTGCAAGCGGGTTTTTAAGTGCTCTGGAGTCATTTCGTTGCAAGCACGTTTTTAAGTGCTCTGAAGGCATTTTGTTGTAAGCGGGTTTTTAAGTGCTCTGGAGTCATTTCCTTGCAAGCGGGTTTTTATGTGTTCTGGATTCATTTCATTGCAAGCGGGTTTTGGGTTTTTAAGTGCTCTGAAGGCATTTCGTTGTAAGCGGGTTTTTAAGTGCTCTGGAGTCATTTCGTTGCAAGCGGGTTTTTACATATTTCTGTGACATTTAACTGGAAGCGAGTATTTTAAGTGCTCTGGGGTCATTTCGTTGCAAGCGGGTTTTTACGTGTTCTGGAGTCATTTCGTTGCAAGCAGGTTTTTACATGCTTCTCAGACATTTCACTGGAAGCGGGTTTTTTAAGTGCTCTGGAGTCATTTCGTTGCAAGCGGGATTTTAAGTACTCTGGAGTCATTTCGTTGCAAGCGGGTTTTTAAGTGTTCTGGAGTCATTTCGTTGCAAGCGGGTTTTTAAGTGCTCTGGAGTCATTTCGTTGCAAGCGGGATTTTAAGTACTCTGGAGTCATTTCGTTGAAAGCGGGTTTTTAAGTGTTCTGGAGTCATTTCGTTGCAAGCGGGTTTTTAAGTGCTCTGGAGTCATTTCGTTGCAAGCGGGTTTTTACATATTTCTGTGACATTTAACTGGAAGCGAGTATTTTAAGTGCTCTGGGGTCATTTCGTTGCAAGCGGGTTTTTACGTGTTCTGGAGTCATTTCGTTGCAAGCAGGTTTTTACATGCTTCTCAGACATTTCACTGGAAGCGGGTTTTTTAAGTGCTCTGGAGTCATTTCGTTGCAAGCGGGATTTTAAGTACTCTGGAGTCATTTCGTTGCAAGCGGGTTTTTAAGTGTTCTGGAGTCATTTCGTTGCAAGCGGGTTTTTAAGTGCTCTGAAGGCATTTCGTTGTAAGCGGGTTTTTAAGTGCTCTGGAGTCATTTCGTTGCAAGACAGTTTTTACGAGTTCTGGAGTCATTTCGTTGCAAGAGGGTTTTTAAGTGTTCTGGAGTCATTTCGTTGCAAGCTGGTTTTTAAGTGTTCTGGAGTCATTTCGTTGCAATCGGGTTTTTAAGTGCTCTGGAGTCATTTCAATGCAAGCGGGTTTTTAAGTGCTCTGGAGTCATTTCGTTGCAAGCGGGTTTTTAAGTGCTCTGGAGTCATTTCGTTACAAGCGGGATTTTAAGTGCTCTGAAGGCATTTCGTTGCAAGCGGGTTTTTAAGTGCTCTGGAGTCATTTCGTTGCAAGCGGGTTTTTACATACTTCTCAGACATTTCACTGGAAGCGGGTTTTTTAAGTGCTCTGTAGGCATTTCGTTGCAAGCGGGTTTGTAAGTACTCTGGAGTCATTTCGTTGCAAGTGGGTTTTTACGTGCTCTGGAGTCATTTCGTTGCAAGCGGGTTTTTACATATTTCTCTGACATTTAACTGGAAGCGAGTATTTTAAGTGCTCTGGAGTCATTTCGTTGCAAGCGGGATTTTAAGCGCTCTGAAGGCATTTCGTTGTAAGCGGGTTTTGAAGTTCTCTGGAGTCATTTCTTTGCAAGCGGGTTTTTACGTGTTCTGGAGTCATTTCGTTGCAAGCGGGTTTTTACATACTTCTCAGACATTTCACTGGAAGCAGGTTTTTTAAGTGCTCTGGAGTCATTTCGTTGCAAGCGGGTTTTTAAGTGATCTGAAGGCATTTCGTTGTAAGCGGGTTTTTAAGTGCTCTGGAGTCATTTCGTTGCAAGCGGGTATTTACGTGTTCTGGAGTCATTTCGTTGCAAGCGGGTTTTTACATACTTCTCAGACATTTCACTGGAAGCGGGTTTTTTAAGTGCTCTGTAGGCATTGTGTTGCAAGCGGGTTTTTTAGTACTCTGGAGTCATTTCGTTGCAAGCGGGTTTTTAAGTGCTCTGTAGGCATTTCGTTGCAAGCGGGTTTTTAAGTACTCTGGAGTCATTTCGTTGCAAGCGGGTTTTTAAGTGCTCTGGAGTCATTTCGTTGCAAGCGGGTTTTTAAGTGCTCTGGAGTCATTTCGTTGCAAGCGGGTTTTTAAGTGCTCTGGAGTCATTTCGGTGCAAGCGGGTTTTTAAGTGCTCTGGAGTCATTTCGTTGCAAGCGGGTTTTTAAGTGCTCTGGAGTCATTTCGTTGCAAGCGGGTTTTTAAGTGCTCTGGAGTCATTTCGTTGCAAGCGGGTTTTTAAGTGCTCTGAAGGCATTTCGTTGCAAGCGGGTTTTTAAGTGCTCTGGAGTCATTTTGTTGCAAGCGGGTTTTTACATACTTCTCTGACATTTAACTGGAAGCGGGTTTTTTAAGTGCTCTGGAGTCATTTCGTTGCAAGCTGGTTTTTAAGTGTTCTGGAGTCATTTCGTTGCAATCGGGTTTTTAAGTGCTCTGGAGTCCTTTCAATGCAAGCGGGTTTTTAAGTGCTCTGGAGTCATTTTGTTGCAAGCGGGTTTTTAAGTGCTCTGGAGTCATTTCGTTGCAAGCGGGTTTTTACATACTTCTCAGACATTTCACTGGAAGCGGGTTTTTTAAGTGCTCTGTAGGCATTTCGTTGCAAGCGGGTTTGTAAGTACTCTGGAGTCATTTCGTTGCAAGTGGGTTTTTACGTGCTCTGGAGTCATTTCGTTGCAAGCGGGTTTTTACATATTTCTCTGACATTTAACTGGAAGCGAGTATTTTAAGTGCTCTGGATTCATTTCGTTGCAAGCGGGTTTTTATGTGCTCTGGAGTCATTTCATTGCAAGCGGGTTTTTACATGCTTCTCAGACATTTCACTGGAAGCGGGTTTTTTAAGTGCTCTGGAGTCATTTCGTTGCAAGCAGGTTTTTAAGTACTCTGGAGTCATTTCGTTTCAAGCGGGGTTTTAAGTGCTCTGGAGTCATTTCGTTGCAAGCGGGTGTTTAAGTGCTCTGGAGTCATTTCGTTGCAAGCGGGTTTTTAAGTGCTCTGGAGTCATTTCGTTGCAAGCGGGTTTTTAAGTGCTCTGGAGTCATTTCGTTGCAAGCGGGTGTTTAAGTGCTCTGGAGTCATTTCGTTGCAAGCGGGTTTTTAAGTGCTCTGGAGTCATTTCGTTGCAAGCGGGTTTTTAAGTGCTCTGAAGGCATTTCGTTGTAAGCGGGTTTTGAAGTTCTCTGGAGTCATTTCGTTGCAAGCGGGTTTTTACGTGTTCTGGAGTCATTTCGTTGCAAGCGGGTTTTTACATACTTCTCAGACATTTCACTGGAAGCGGGTTTTTTAAGTGCTCTGTAGGCATTTTGTTGCAAGCGGGTTTTTTAGTACTCTGGAGTCATTTCCTTGCAAGCGGGTTTTTAAGTGCTCTGTAGGCATTTCGTTGCAAGCGGGTTTTTAAGTGCTCTGGAGTCATTTCGTTGCAAGCGGGTTTTTAAGTGCTCTGGAGTCATTTCGTTGCAAGCGGGTTTTTAAGTGCTCTGGAGTCATTTCGGTGCAAGCGGGTTTTTAAGTGCTCTGGAATCATTTCGTTGCAAGCGGGTTTTTAAGTGCTCTGGAGTCATTTCATTGCAAGCGGGTTTTTAAGTACTCTGGAGTCATTTCGTTGCAAGCGGGTTTTTAAGTGCTCTGAAGGCATTTCGTTGCAAGCGGGTTTTTAAGTGCTCTGGAGTCATTTTGTTGCAAGCGGGTTTTTACATACTTCTCTGACATTTAACTGGAAGCGGGTTTTTTAAGTGCTCTGGAGTCATTTCGTTGCAAGCGGGTTTTTAAGTGCTCTGGAGTCATTTCGTTGCAAGCGGGTTTTTAAGTGCTCTGGAGTCATTTCGTTGCAAGCGGGTTTTTAAGTGCTCTGGAGTCATTTCGTTGCAAGCGGGTTTTTAAGTGCTCTGGAGTCATTTCGTTGCAAGCGGGTTTTTAAGTGCTCTGGAGTCATTTCGTTGCAAGCGGGTTTTTACGTTCTCTGGAGTCATTTCGTTGCAAGCGGGTTTTTAAGTGCTCTGGAGTCATTTCGTTGCAAGCGGGTTTTTAAGTGCTCTGGAGTCATTTCGTTGCAAGCGGGTTTTTAAGTTCTCTGGAGTCATTTCGTTGCAAGCGGGTTTTTAAGTGCTCTGGAGTCATTTCGTTGCAAGCGCGTTTTTAAGTGCTCTGGAGTCATTTCGTTGCAAGCGGGTTTTTAAGTGCTCTGAAGGCATTTCGTTGTAAGCGGGTTTTTAAGTGCCCTGGAGTCATTTCGTTGCAAGCGGGTTTTTACGTGTTCTGGGGTCATTTCGTTGCAAGCGGGTTTTTACATACTTCTCAGACATTTCACTGGAAGCGGGTTTTTTAAGTGCATTGGAGGCATTTCGTTGCGATCGGGTTTTTAAGTACTCTGGAGTCATTTCGTTGCAAGCGGGTTTTTACATATTTCTGTGACATTTAACTGGAAGCGAGTATTTTAAGTGCTCTGGAGTCATTTCGTTGCAAGCGGGTTTTTACGTGTTCTGGAGTCATTTCGTTGCAAGCAGGTTTTTACATGCTTCTCAGACATTTCACTGGAAGCGGGTTTTTTAAGTGCTCTGGAGTCATTTCGTTGCAAGCGGGATTTTAAGTACTCTGGAGTCATTTCGTTGCAAGCGGGCTTTTAAGTGTTCTGGAGTTATTTCGTTGCAAGCGGGTTTTTAAGTGCTCTGGAGTCATTTCGTTGCAAGCGGGTTTTTAAGTTCTCTGGAGTCATTTCGTTGGAAGCGGGTTTTTAAGTGCTCTGGAGTCATTTCGGTGCAAGCGGGTTTTTAAGTGCTCTGGAGTCATTTCGTTGCAAGCGGGTTTTTAAGTGCTCTGGAGTCATTTCGTTGCAAGCGGGTTTTTACATACTTCTCAGACATTTCACTGGAAGCGGGTTTTTTAAGTGCTCTGTAGGCATTTCGTTGCAAGCGGGTTTGTAAGTACTCTGGAGTCATTTCGTTGCAAGTGGGTTTTTACGTGCTCTGGAGTCATTTCGTTGCAAGCGGGTTTTTACATATTTCTCTGACATTTAACTGGAAGCGAGTATTTTAAGTGCTCTGGATTCATTTCGTTGCAAGCGGGTTTTTATGTGCTCTGGAGTCATTTCATTGCAAGCGGGTATTTACATGCTTCTCAGACATTTCACTGGAAGCGGGTTTTTTAAGTGCTCTGGAGTCATTTCGTTGCAAGCAGGCTTTTAAGTACTCTGGAGTCATTTCGTTTCAAGCGGGGTTTTAAGTGCTCTGGAGTCATTTCGTTGCAAGCGGGTGTTTAAGTGCTCTGGAGTCATTTCGTTGCAAGCGGGTTTTTAAGTGCTCTGGAGTCATTTCGTTGCAAGCGGGTTTTTAAGTGCTCTGGAGTCATTTCGTTGCAAGCGGGTGTTTAAGTGCTCTGGAGTCATTTCGTTGCAAGCGGGTTTTTAAGTGCTCTGGAGTCATTTCGTTGCAAGCGGGTTTTTAAGTGCTCTGAAGGCATTTCGTTGTAAGCGGGTTTTGAAGTTCTCTGGAGTCATTTCGTTGCAAGCGGGTTTTTACGTGTTCTGGAGTCATTTCGTTGCAAGCGGGTTTTTACATACTTCTCAGACATTTCACTGGAAGCGGGTTTTTTAAGTGCTCTGTAGGCATTTTGTTGCAAGCGGGTTTTTTAGTACTCTGGAGTCATTTCGTTGCAAGCGGGTTTTTAAGTGCTCTGGAGTCATTTCGTTGCAAGCGGGTTTTTAAGTGCTCTGGAGTCATTTCGTTGCAAGCGGGTTTTTAAGTGCTCTGGAGTCATTTCGGTGCAAGCGGGTTTTTAAGTGCTCTGGAGTCATTTCGTTGCAAGCGGGTTTTTAAGTGCTCTGGAGTCATTTCGTTGCAAGCGGGTTTTTAAGTGCTCTGGAGTCATTTCGTTGCAAGCGGGTTTTTAAGTGCTCTGAAGGCATTTCGTTGCAAGCGGGTTTTTAAGTGCTCTGGAGTCATTTTGTTGCAAGCGGGTTTTTACATACTTCTCTGACATTTAACTGGAAGCGGGTTTTTTAAGTGCTCTGGAGTCATTTCGTTGCAAGCGGGTTTTTAAGTTCTCTGGAGTCATTTCGTTGCAAGCGGGTTTTTAAGTGCTCTGGAGTCATTTCGTTGCAAGCGCGTTTTTAAGTGCTCTGGAGTCATTTCGTTGCAAGCGGGTTTTTAAGTGCTCTGAAGGCATTTCGTTGTAAGCGGGTTTTTAAGTGCCCTGGAGTCATTTCGTTGCAAGCGGGTTTTTACGTGTTCTGGGGTCATTTCGTTGCAAGCGGGTTTTTACATACTTCTCAGACATTTCACTGGAAGCGGGTTTTTTAAGTGCATTGGAGGCATTTCGTTGCGATCGGGTTTTTAAGTACTCTGGAGTCATTTCGTTGCAAGCGGGTTTTTACATATTTCTGTGACATTTAACTGGAAGCGAGTATTTTAAGTGCTCTGGAGTCATTTCGTTGCAAGCGGGTTTTTACGTGTTCTGGAGTCATTTCGTTGCAAGCAGGTTTTTACATGCTTCTCAGACATTTCACTGGAAGCGGGTTTTTTAAGTGCTCTGGAGTCATTTCGTTGCAAGCGGGATTTTAAGTACTCTGGAGTCATTTCGTTGCAAGCGGGCTTTTAAGTGTTCTGGAGTCATTTCGTTGCAAGCAGGTTTTTAAGTGCTCTGGAGTCATTTCGTTGCAAGCGGGTTTTTAAGTTCTCCGGAGTCATTTCGTTGGAAGCGGGTTTTTAAGTGCTCTGGAGTCATTTCGGTGCAAGCGGGTTTTTAAGTGCTCTGGAGTCATTTCGTTGCAAGCGGGTTTTTAAGTGCTCTGGAGTCATTTCGTTGCTAGCGGGTTTTTAAGTGCTCTGGAGTCATTTCGTTGCAAGCGGGTTTTTAAGTGCTCTGGAGTCATTTCGTTGCAAGCGGGTTTTAAAGTGCTCTGGAGTCATTTCGTTGCAAGCGGGTTTTTAAGTGCTCTGGAGTCATTTCGTTGCAAGCGGGTTTTTACGTGTTCTGGGGTCATTTCGTTGCAAGCGGGTTTTTACATACTTCTCAGACATTTCACTGGAAGCGGGTTTTTTAAGTGCATTGGAGGCATTTCGTTGCGATCGGGTTTTTAAGTACTCTGGAGTCATTTCGTTGCAAGCGGGTTTTTACATATTTCTGTGACATTTAACTGGAAGCGAGTATTTTAAGTGCTCTGGAGTCATTTCGTTGCAAGCGGGTTTTTACGTGTTCTGGAGTCATTTCGTTGCAAGCAGGTTTTTACATGCTTCTCAGACATTTCACTGGAAGCGGGTTTTTTAAGTGCTCTGGAGTCATTTCGTTGCAAGCGGGATTTTAAGTACTCTGGAGTCATTTCGTTGCAAGCGGGCTTTTAAGTGTTCTGGAGTCATTTCGTTGCAAGCGGGTTTTTAAGTGCTCTGGAGTCATTTCGTTGCAAGCGGGTTTTTAAGTTCTCTGGAGTCATTTCGTTGGAAGCGGGTTTTTAAGTGCTCTGGAGTCATTTCGGTGCAAGCGGGTTTTTAAGTGCTCTGGAGTCATTTCGTTGCAAGCGGGTTTTTAAGTGCTCTGGAGTCATTTCGTTGCTAGCGGGTTTTTAAGTGCTCTGGAGTCATTTCGTTGCAAGCGGGTTTTTAAGTGCTCTGGAGTCATTTCGTTGCAAGCGGGTTTTTAAGTGCTCTGGAGTCATTTCGTTGCAAGCGGGTTTTTAAGTGCTCTGGAGTCATTTCGTTGCAAGCGGGTTTTTAAGTGCTCTGGAGTCATTTCGTTGCAAGCGGGTTTTTAAGTGCTCTGGAGTCATTTCGTTGCAAGCGGGTTTTTACGTGTTCTGGAGTCATTTCGTTGCAAGCGGGTTTTTACATACTTCTCAGACATTTCACTGGAAGCAGGTTTTTTAAGTGCTCTGGAGTCATTTCGTTGCAAGCAGGTTTTTAAGTGCTCTGGAGTCATTTCGTTGCAAGCGGGTTTTTAAGTGCTCTGGAGTCATTTCGTTGCAAGCGGGTTTTTAAGTGCTCTGGAGTCATTTCGTTGCAAGCGGGTTTTTAAGTGCTCTGAAGGCATTTCGTTGCAAGCGGGTTTTTAAGTGCTCTGGAGTCATTTTGTTGCAAGCGGGTTTTTACGTGTTCTGGAGTCATTTCGTTGCAAGCGGGTTTTTAAGTGCTCTGGAGTAATTTCGTTGCAAGCGGGTGTTTAAGTGCTCAGGAGTCATTTCGTTGCAAGCGGGTTTTTAAGTGCTCTGGAGTCATTTCGTTGCATGCGGGTTTTTATGTGTTCTGGATTCATTTCTTTGCAAGCGGGTTTTTAAGTGCTCTGGAGTCATTTCGTTGCAAGCGGGTTTTTAAGTACTCTGGAGTCATTTCGTTGCAAGCGGGTTTTTAAGTGCTCTGAAGGCATTTCGTTGTAAGCGGGTTTTTAAGTGCTCTGGAGTCATTTTGTTGCAAGCAGGTTTTTACGTGTTCTGGAGTCATTTCGTTGCAAGCGGGTTTTTACATACTTCTCAGACATTTCACTGGAAACGGGTTTTTTAAGTGCTCTGTAGGCATTTCGTTGCAAGCGGGTTTTTAAGTCCTCTGGAGTCATTTCGTTGCAAGCGTTTTTTACATGCTCTGGAGTCATTTCGTTGCAAGCGGGTTTTTACATACTTCTCAGACATTTCACTGGAAGCTTGTTTTTTAAGTGCTCTGGAGTCATTTCGTTGCAAGCGCGTTTTTAAGTGCTCTGGAGTCATTTCGTTGCAAGCGGGTTTTTAAGTGCTCTGAAGGCATTTCGTTGTAAGCGGGTTTTTAAGTGCCCTGGAGTCATTTCGTTGCAAGCGGGTTTTTACGTGTTCTGGGGTCATTTCGTTGCAAGCGGGTTTTTACATACTTCTCAGACATTTCACTGGAAGCGGGTTTTTTAAGTGCATTGGAGGCATTTCGTTGCGATCGGGTTTTTAAGTACTCTGGAGTCATTTCGTTGCAAGCGGGTTTTTACATATTTCTGTGACATTTAACTGGAAGCGAGTATTTTAAGTGCTCTGGAGTCATTTCGTTGCAAGCGGGTTTTTACGTGTTCTGGAGTCATTTCGTTGCAAGCAGGTTTTTACATGCTTCTCAGACATTTCACTGGAAGCGGGTTTTTTAAGTGCTCTGGAGTCATTTCGTTGCAAGCGGGATTTTAAGTACTCTGGAGTCATTTCGTTGCAAGCGGGCTTTTAAGTGTTCTGGAGTTATTTCGTTGCAAGCGGGTTTTTAAGTGCTCTGGAGTCATTTCGTTGCAAGCGGGTTTTTAAGTTCTCTGGAGTCATTTCGTTGGAAGCGGGTTTTTAAGTGCTCTGGAGTCATTTCGGTGCAAGCGGGTTTTTAAGTGCTCTGGAGTCATTTCGTTGCAAGCGGGTTTTTAAGTGCTCTGGAGTCTTTTCGTTGCAAGCGGGTTTTTACATACTTCTCAGACATTTCACTGGAAGCGGGTTTTTTAAGTGCTCTGTAGGCATTTCGTTGCAAGCGGGTTTGTAAGTACTCTGGAGTCATTTCGTTGCAAGTGGGTTTTTACGTGCTCTGGAGTCATTTCGTTGCAAGCGGGTTTTTACATATTTCTCTGACATTTAAGTGGAAGCGAGTATTTTAAGTGCTCTGGATTCATTTCGTTGCAAGCGGGTTTTTATGTGCTCTGGAGTCATTTCATTGCAAGCGGGTTTTTACATGCTTCTCAGACATTTCACTGGAAGCGGGTTTTTTAAGTGCTCTGGAGTCATTTCGTTGCAAGCAGGTTTTTAAGTACTCTGGAGTCATTTCGTTTCAAGCGGGGTTTTAAGTGCTCTGGAGTCATTTCGTTGCAAGCGGGTGTTTAAGTGCTCTGGAGTCATTTCGTTGCAAGCGGGTTTTTAAGTGCTCTGGAGTCATTTCGTTGCAAGCGGGTTTTTAAGTGCTCTGGAGTCATTTCGTTGCAAGCGGGTGTTTAAGTGCTCTGGAGTCATTTCGTTGCAAGCGGGTTTTTAAGTGCTCTGGAGTCATTTCGTTGCAAGCGGGTTTTTAAGTGCTCTGAAGGCATTTCGTTGTAAGCGGGTTTTGAAGTTCTCTGGAGTCATTTCGTTGCAAGCGGGTTTTTACGTGTTCTGGAGTCATTTCGTTGCAAGCGGGTTTTTACATACTTCTCAGACATTTCACTGGAAGCGGGTTTTTTAAGTGCTCTGTAGGCATTTTGTTGCAAGCGGGTTTTTTAGTACTCTGGAGTCATTTCGTTGCAAGCGGGTTTTTAAGTGCTCTGGAGTCATTTCGTTGCAAGCGGGTTTTTAAGTGCTCTGGAGTCATTTCGTTGCAAGCGGGTTTTTAAGTGCTCTGGAGTCATTTCGGTGCAAGCGGGTTTTTAAGTGCTCTGGAGTCATTTCGTTGCAAGCGGGTTTTTAAGTGCTCTGGAGTCATTTCGTTGCAAGCGGGTTTTTAAGTGCTCTGGAGTCATTTCGTTGCAAGCGGGTTTTTAAGTGCTCTGAAGGGATTTCGTTGCAAGCGGGTTTTTAAGTGCTCTGGAGTCATTTTGTTGCAAGCGGGTTTTTACATACTTCTCTGACATTTAACTGGAAGCGGGTTTTTTAAGTGCTCTGGAGTCATTTCGTTGCAAGCGTGTTTTTAAGTTCTCTGGAGTCATTTCGTTGCAAGCGGGTTTTTAAGTGCTCTGGAGTCATTTCGTTGCAAGCGCGTTTTTAAGTGCTCTGGAGTCATTTCGTTGCAAGCGGGTTTTTAAGTGCTCTGAAGGCATTTCGTTGTAAGCGGGTTTTTAAGTGCCCTGGAGTCATTTCGTTGCAAGCGGGTTTTTACGTGTTCTGGGGTCATTTCGTTGCAAGCGGGTTTTTACATACTTCTCAGACATTTCACTGGAAGCGGGTTTTTTAAGTGCATTGGAGGCATTTCGTTGCGATCGGGTTTTTAAGTACTCTGGAGTCATTTCGTTGCAAGCGGGTTTTTACATATTTCTGTGACATTTAACTGGAAGCGAGTATTTTAAGTGCTCTGGAGTCATTTCGTTGCAAGCGGGTTTTTACGTGTTCTGGAGTCATTTCGTTGCAAGCAGGTTTTTACATGCTTCTCAGACATTTCACTGGAAGCGGGTTTTTTAAGTGCTCTGGAGTCATTTCGTTGCAAGCGGGATTTTAAGTACTCTGGAGTCATTTCGTTGCAAGCGGGCTTTTAAGTGTTCTGGAGTCATTTCGTTGCAAGCGGGTTTTTAAGTGCTCTGGAGTCATTTCGTTGCAAGCGGGTTTTTAAGTTCTCCGGAGTCATTTCGTTGGAAGCGGGTTTTTAAGTGCTCTGGAGTCATTTCGGTGCAAGCGGGTTTTTAAGTGCTCTGGAGTCATTTCGTTGCAAGCGGGTTTTTAAGTGCTCTGGAGTCATTTCGTTGCTAGCGGGTTTTTAAGTGCTCTGGAGTCATTTCGTTGCAAGCGGGTTTTTAAGTGCTCTGGAGTCATTTCGTTGCAAGCGGGTTTTAAAGTGCTCTGGAGTCATTTCGTTGCAAGCGGGTTTTTAAGTGCTCTGGAGTCATTTCGTTGCAAGCGGGTTTTTACGTGTTCTGGGGTCATTTCGTTGCAAGCGGGTTTTTACATACTTCTCAGACATTTCACTGGAAGCGGGTTTTTTAAGTGCATTGGAGGCATTTCGTTGCGATCGGGTTTTTAAGTACTCTGGAGTCATTTCGTTGCAAGCGGGTTTTTACATATTTCTGTGACATTTAACTGGAAGCGAGTATTTTAAGTGCTCTGGAGTCATTTCGTTGCAAGCGGGTTTTTACGTGTTCTGGAGTCATTTCGTTGCAAGCAGGTTTTTACATGCTTCTCAGACATTTCACTGGAAGCGGGTTTTTTAAGTGCTCTGGAGTCATTTCGTTGCAAGCGGGATTTTAAGTACTCTGGAGTCATTTCGTTGCAAGCGGGCTTTTAAGTGTTCTGGAGTCATTTCGTTGCAAGCGGGTTTTTAAGTGCTCTGGAGTCATTTCGTTGCAAGCGGGTTTTTAAGTTCTCCGGAGTCATTTCGTTGGAAGCGGGTTTTTAAGTGCTCTGGAGTCATTTCGGTGCAAGCGGGTTTTTAAGTGCTCTGGAGTCATTTCGTTGCAAGCGTGTTTTTATGTGTTCTGGAGTCATTTCGTTGCAAGCGCGTTTTTACATACTTCTCAGACATTTCACTGAAAGCAGTTTTTTTAAGTGCTCTGGAGTCATTTCGTTGCAAGCGGGTTTTTAAGTGCTCTGAAGGCATTTCGTTGTAAGCGGGTTTTTAAGTGCTCTGGAGTCATTTCGTTGCAAGCGGGTTTTTAAGTGCTCTGGAGTCATTTCGGTGCAAGCGGGTTTTTAAGTGCTCTGGAGTCATTTCGTTGCAAGCGGGTTTTTAAGTGCTCTGGAGTCATTTCCTTGCAAGCGGGTTTTTAAGTGCTCTGGAGTCATTTCGTTGCAAGCGGGTTTTTAAGTGCTCTGGAGTCATTTCGTTGCAAGCGGGTTTTTAAGTGCTCTGGAGTCATTTTGTTGCAAGCGGGTGTTTAAGTGCTCTGGAGTCATTTCGTTGCAAGCGGGTTTTTAAGTGCTCTGGAGTCATTTCGTTGCATGCGGGTTTTTAAGTGCTCTGAAGGCATTTCGTTGTAAGCGGGTTTTGAAGTTCTCTGGAGTCATTTCGTTGCAAGCGGGTTTTTACGTGTTCTGGAGTCATTTCGTTGCAAGCGGGTTTTTACATACTTCTCAGACATTTCACTGGAAGCGGGTTTTTTAAGTGCTCTGTAGGCATTTTGTTGCAAGCGGGTTTTTTAGTACTCTGGAGTCATTTCGGTGCAAGCGGGTTTTTAAGTGCTCTGTAGGCATTTCGTTGCAAGCGGGTTTTTAAGTGCTCTGGAGTCATTTCGTTGCAAGCGGGTTTTTAAGTGCTCTGGAGTCATTTCGTTGCAAGCGGGTTTTTAAGTTCTCTGGAGTCATTTCGTTGCAAGCGGGTTTTTAAGTGCTCTGGAGTCATTTCGTTGCAAGCGCGTTTTTAAGTGCTCTGGAGTCATTTCGTTGCAAGCGGGTTTTTAAGTGCTCTGAAGGCATTTCGTTGTAAGCGGGTTTTTAAGTGCTCTGGAGTCATTTCGTTGCAAGCGGGTTTTTACGTGTTCTGGGGTCATTTCGTTGCAAGCGGGTTTTTACATACTTCTCAGACATTTCACTGGAAGCGGGTTTTTTAAGTGCACTGGAGGCATTTCGTTGCGATCGGGTTTTTAAGTACTCTGGAGTCATTTCGTTGCAAGTGGGTTTTTACATATTTCTGTGACATTTAACTGGAAGCGAGTATTTTAAGTGCTCTGGAGTCATTTCGTTGCAAGCGGGTTTTTACGTGTTCTGGAGTCATTTGGTTGCAAGCAGGTTTTTACATGCTTCTCAGACATTTCACTGGAAGCGGGTTTTTTAAGTGCTCTGGAGTCATTTCGTTGCAAGCGGGATTTTAAGTACTCTGGAGTCATTTCGTTGCAAGCGGGTTTTTAAGTGTTCTGGAGTCATTTCGTTGCAAGCGGGTTTTTAAGTGCTCTGGAGTCATTTCGTTGCAAGCGGGTTTTTAAGTTCTCTGGAGTCATTTCGTTGGAAGCGGGTTTTTAAGTGCTCTGGAGTCATTTCGGTGCAAGCGGGTTTTTAAGTGCTCTGGAGTCATTTCGTTGCAAGCGGGTTTTTAAGTGCTCTGGAGTCATTTCGTTGCTAGCGGGTTTTTAAGTGCTCTGGAGTCATTTCGTTGCAAGCGGGTTTTTAAGTGCTCTGGAGTCATTTCGTTGCAAGCGGGTTTTAAAGTGCTCTGGAGTCATTTCGTTGCAAGCGGGTTTTTAAGTGCTCTGGAGTCATTTCGTTGCAAGCGGGTTTTAAAGTGCTCTGGAGTCATTTCGTTGCAAGCGGGTTTTTAAGTGATCTGGAGTCATTTCGTTGCAAGCGGGTTTTTAAGTGTTCTGGAGTCATTTCGTTGCAAGCGGGTTTTTAAGTGCTCTGGAGTCATTTCGTTGCAATCGGGTTTTTAAGTGCTCTGGAGTCATTTCGTTGCAAGCGGGTTTTTAAGTGCTCTGGAGTCATTTCGTTGCAAGCGGGTTTTTAAGTGCTCTGGAGTCATTTCGTTGCAAGCGGATTTTTAAGTGCTCTGGAGTCATTTCGTTGCAAGCGGGTTTTTACGTGTTCTGGAGTCATTTCGTTGCAAGCGGGTTTTTACATACTTCTCAGACATTTCACTGGAAGCAGGTTTTTTAAGTGCTCTGGAGTCATTTCGTTGCAAGCAGGTTTTTACGTGCTCTGGAGTCATTTCGTTGCAAGCGGGTTTTTAAGTGCTCTGGAGTCATTTCGTTGCAAGCGGGTGTTTAAGTGCTCTGGAGTCATTTCGTTGCAAGCGGGTTTTTACGTGTTCTGGAGTCATTTCGTTGCAAGCGGGTTTTTACATACTTCTCAGACATTTCACTGGAAGCGGGTTTTTTAAGTGCTCTGTAGGCATTTTGTTGCAAGCGGGTTTTTTAGTACTCTGGAGTCATTTCGGTGCAAGCGGGTTTTTAAGTGCTCTGTAGGCATTTCGTTGCAAGCGGGTTTTTAAGTGCTCTGGAGTCATTTCGTTGCAAGCGGGTTTTTAAGTGCTCTGGAGTCATTTCGTTGCAAGCGGGTTTTTAAGTTCTCTGGAGTCATTTCGTTGCAAGCGGGTTTTTAAGTGCTCTGGAGTCATTTCGTTGCAAGCGCGTTTTTAAGTGCTCTGGAGTCATTTCGTTGCAAGCGGGTTTTTAAGTGCTCTGAAGGCATTTCGTTGTAAGCGGGTTTTTAAGTGCTCTGGAGTCATTTCGTTGCAAGCGGGTTTTTACGTGTTCTGGGGTCATTTCGTTGCAAGCGGGTTTTTACATACTTCTCAGACATTTCACTGGAAGCGGGTTTTTTAAGTGCACTGGAGGCATTTCGTTGCGATCGGGTTTTTAAGTACTCTGGAGTCATTTCGTTGCAAGTGGGTTTTTACATATTTCTGTGACATTTAACTGGAAGCGAGTATTTTAAGTGCTCTGGAGTCATTTCGTTGCAAGCGGGTTTTTACGTGTTCTGGAGTCATTTGGTTGCAAGCAGGTTTTTACATGCTTCTCAGACATTTCACTGGAAGCGGGTTTTTTAAGTGCTCTGGAGTCATTTCGTTGCAAGCGGGATTTTAAGTACTCTGGAGTCATTTCGTTGCAAGCGGGTTTTTAAGTGTTCTGGAGTCATTTCGTTGCAAGCGGGTTTTTAAGTGCTCTGGAGTCATTTCGTTGCAAGCGGGTTTTTAAGTTCTCTGGAGTCATTTCGTTGGAAGCGGGTTTTTAAGTGCTCTGGAGTCATTTCGGTGCAAGCGGGTTTTTAAGTGCTCTGGAGTCATTTCGTTGCAAGCGGGTTTTTAAGTGCTCTGGAGTCATTTCGTTGCTAGCGGGTTTTTAAGTGCTCTGGAGTCATTTCGTTGCAAGCGGGTTTTTAAGTGCTCTGGAGTCATTTCGTTGCAAGCGGGTTTTAAAGTGCTCTGGAGTCATTTCGTTGCAAGCGGGTTTTTAAGTGCTCTGGAGTCATTTCGTTGCAAGCGGGTTTTAAAGTGCTCTGGAGTCATTTCGTTGCAAGCGGGTTTTTAAGTGCTCTGGAGTCATTTCGTTGCAAGCGGGTTTTTAAGTGTTCTGGAGTCATTTCGTTGCAAGCGGGTTTTTAAGTGCTCTGGAGTCATTTCGTTGCAATTGGGTTTTTAAGTGCTCTGGAGTCATTTCGTTGCAAGCGGGTTTTTAAGTGCTCTGGAGTCATTTCGTTGCAAGCGGGTTTTTAAGTGCTCTGGAGTCATTTCGTTGCAAGCGGATTTTTAAGTGCTCTGGAGTCATTTCGTTGCAAGCGGGTTTTTAAGTGCTCTGGAGTCATTTCGTTGCAAGCGGGTTTTTACGTGTTCTGGAGTCATTTCGTTGCAAGCGGGTTTTTACATACTTCTCAGACATTTCACTGGAAGCAGGTTTTTTAAGTGCTCTGGAGTCATTTCGTTGCAAGCAGGTTTTTAAGTGCTCTGGAGTCATTTCGTTGCAAGCGGGTTTTTAAGTGCTCTGGAGTCATTTCGTTGCAAGCGTGTTTTTATGTGTTCTGGAGTCATTTCGTTGCAAGCGCGTTTTTACATACTTCTCAGACATTTCACTGGAAGCAGGTTTTTTAAGTGCTCTGGAGTCATTTCGTTGCAAGCAGGTTTTTAAGTGCTCTGGAGTCATTTCGTTGCAAGCGGGTTTTTAAGTGCTCTGGAGTCATTTCGTTGCAAGCGTGTTTTTATGTGTTCTGGAGTCATTTCGTTGCAAGCGCGTTTTTACATACTTCTCAGACATTTCACTGAAAGCAGTTTTTTTAAGTGCTCTGGAGTCATTTCGTTGCAAGCGGGTTTTTAAGTGCTCTGAAGGCATTTCGTTGTAAGCGGGTTTTTAAGTGCTCTGGAGTCATTTCGTTGCAAGCGGGTTTTTAAGTGCTCTGGAGTCATTTCGGTGCAAGCGGGTTTTTAAGTGCTCTGGAGTCATTTCGTTGCAAGCGGGTTTTTAAGTGCTCTGGAGTCATTTCCTTGCAAGCGGGTTTTTAAGTGCTCTGGAGTCATTTCGTTGCAAGCGGGTTTTTAAGTGCTCTGGAGTCATTTCGTTGCAAGCGGGTTTTTAAGTGCTCTGGAGTCATTTTGTTGCAAGCGGGTGTTTAAGTGCTCTGGAGTCATTTCGTTGCAAGCGGGTTTTTAAGTGCTCTGGAGTCATTTCGTTGCATGCGGGTTTTTAAGTGCTCTGAAGGCATTTCGTTGTAAGCGGGTTTTGAAGTTCTCTGGAGTCATTTCGTTGCAAGCGGGTTTTTACATACTTCTCAGACATTTCACTGGAAGCGGGTTTTTTAAGTGCTCTGTAGGCATTTTGTTGCAAGCGGGTTTTTTAGTACTCTGGAGTCATTTCGGTGCAAGCGGGTTTTTAAGTGCTCTGTAGGCATTTCGTTGCAAGCGGGTTTTTAAGTGCTCTGGAGTCATTTCGTTGCAAGCGGGTTTTTAAGTGCTCTGGAGTCATTTCGTTGCAAGCGGGTTTTTAAGTTCTCTGGAGTCATTTCGTTGCAAGCGGGTTTTTAAGTGCTCTGGAGTCATTTCGTTGCAAGCGCGTTTTTAAGTGCTCTGGAGTCATTTCGTTGCAAGCGGGTTTTTAAGTGCTCTGAAGGCATTTCGTTGTAAGCGGGTTATTAAGTGCTCTGGAGTCATTTCGTTGCAAGCGGGTTTTTACGTGTTCTGGGGTCATTTCGTTGCAAGCGGGTTTTTACATACTTCTCAGACATTTCACTGGAAGCGGGTTTTTTAAGTGCACTGGAGGCATTTCGTTGCGATCGGGTTTTTAAGTACTCTGGAGTCATTTCGTTGCAAGTGGGTTTTTACATATTTCTGTGACATTTAACTGGAAGCGAGTATTTTAAGTGCTCTGGAGTCATTTCGTTGCAAGCGGGTTTTTACGTGTTCTGGAGTCATTTGGTTGCAAGCAGGTTTTTACATGCTTCTCAGACATTTCACTGGAAGCGGGTTTTTTAAGTGCTCTGGAGTCATTTCGTTGCAAGCGGGATTTTAAGTACTCTGGAGTCATTTCGTTGCAAGCGGGTTTTTAAGTGTTCTGGAGTCATTTCGTTGCAAGCGGGTTTTTAAGTGCTCTGGAGTCATTTCGTTGCAAGCGGGTTTTTAAGTTCTCTGGAGTCATTTCGTTGGAAGCGGGTTTTTAAGTGCTCTGGAGTCATATCGGTGCAAGCGGGTTTTTAAGTGCTCTGGAGTCATTTCGTTGCAAGCGGGTTTTTAAGTGCTCTGGAGTCATTTCGTTGCTAGCGGGTTTTTAAGTGCTCTGGAGTCATTTCGTTGCAAGCGGGTTTTTAAGTGCTCTGGAGTCATTTCGTTGCAAGCGGGTTTTAAAGTGCTCTGGAGTCATTTCGTTGCAAGCGGGTTTTTAAGTGCTCTGGAGTCATTTCGTTGCAAGCGGGTTTTAAAGTGCTCTGGAGTCATTTCGTTGCAAGCGGGTTTTTAAGTGCTCTGGAGTCATTTCGTTGCAAGCGGGTTTTTAAGTGTTCTGGAGTCATTTCGTTGCAAGCGGGTTTTTAAGTGCTCTGGAGTCATTTCGTTGCAATCGGGTTTTTAAGTGCTCTGGAGTCATTTCGTTGCAAGCGGGTTTTTAAGTGCTCTGGAGTCATTTCGTTGCAAGCGGGTTTTTAAGTGCTCTGGAGTCATTTCGTTGCAAGCGGATTTTTAAGTGCTCTGGAGTCATTTCGTTGCAAGCGGGTTTTTAAGTGCTCTGGAGTCATTTCGTTGCAAGCGGGTTTTTACGTGTTCTGGAGTCATTTCGTTGCAAGCGGGTTTTTACATACTTCTCAGACATTTCACTGGAAGCAGGTTTTTTAAGTGCTCTGGAGTCATTTCGTTGCAAGCAGGTTTTTAAGTGCTCTGGAGTCATTTCGTTGCAAGCGGGTTTTTAAGTGCTCTGGAGTCATTTCGTTGCAAGCGTGTTTTTATGTGTTCTGGAGTCATTTCGTTGCAAGCGCGTTTTTACATACTTCTCAGACATTTCACTGGAAGCAGGTTTTTTAAGTGCTCTGGAGTCATTTCGTTGCAAGCAGGTTTTTAAGTGCTCTGGAGTCATTTCGTTGCAAGCGGGTTTTTAAGTGCTCTGGAGTCATTTCGTTGCAAGCGTGTTTTTATGTGTTCTGGAGTCATTTCGTTGCAAGCGCGTTTTTACATACTTCTCAGACATTTCACTGAAAGCAGTTTTTTTAAGTGCTCTGGAGTCATTTCGTTGCAAGCGGGTTTTTAAGTGCTCTGGAGTCATTTCGGTGCAAGCGGGTTTTTAAGTGCTCTGGAGTCATTTCGTTGCAAGCGGGTTTTTAAGTGCTCTGGAGTCATTTCCTTGCAAGCGGGTTTTTAAGTGCTCTGGAGTCATTTCGTTGCAAGCGGGTTTTTAAGTGCTCTGAAGGCATTTCGTTGCAAGCGGGTTTTTAAGTGCTCTCGAGTCATTTCGTTGGAAGCGGGATTTTACATACTTCTCTGACATTTAACTGGAAGCGAGTTTTTTAAGTTCTCTGGAGTCATTTCGTTGCAAGCGGGTTTTTAAGTGCTCTGGAGTCATTTCGTTGCAAGCGGGTTTTTAAGTGCTCTGGAGTCATTTCGTTGCAAGCGGATTTTTAAGTGCTCTGAAGGCATTTCGTTGTAAGCGGGTTTTTAAGTGCTCTGGAGTCATTTCGTTGCAAGCGGGTTTTTAAGTGTTCTGGGGTCATTTCGTTGCAAGCGGGTTTTTACATATTTCTGTGACATTTAACTGGAAGCGAGTATTTTAAGTGCTCTGGAGTCATTTCGTTGCAAGCGGGTTTTTATGTGCTCTGGAGTCATTTCATTGCAAGCGGGTTTTTACATGCTTCTCAGACATTTCAATGGAAGCGGGTTTTTTAAGTGCTCTGGAGTCATTTCGTTCCAAGCGGGTTTTTAAGTGCTCTGGAGTCATTTCGTTGCAAGCGGGTGTTTAAGTGCTCTGGAGTCATTTCGTTGCAAGCGGGTTTTTAAGTGCTCTGGAGTCATTTCGTTGCAAGCGGGTTTTTTAGTGTTCTGGAGTCATTTCGATGCAAGCGGGTTTTTAAGTGCTCTGGAGTCATTTCGTTGCAAGCGGGTGTTTAAGTGCTCTGGAGTCATTTCGTTGCAAGCGGGTTTTTAAGTGCTCTGGAGTCATTTCGTTGCAAGCGGGTTTTTAAGTGCTCTGAAGGCATTTCGTTGTAAGCGGGTTTTGAAGTTCTCTGGAGTCATTTCGTTGCAAGCGGGTTTTTACGTGTTCTGGAGTCATTTCGTTGCAAGCGGGTTTTTACATACTTCTCAGACATTTCACTGGAAGCAGGTTTTTTAAGTGCTCTGGAGTCATTTCGTTGCAAGCGGGTTTTTAAGTGATCTGAATGCATTTCGTTGTAAGCGGGTTTTTAAGTGCTCTGGAGTCATTTCGTTGCAAGCGGGTATTTACGTGTTCTGGAGTCATTTCGTTGCAAGAGGGTTTTTACATACTTCTCAGACATTTCACTGGAAGCGGGTTTTTTAAGTGCTCTGTAGGCATTTTGTTGCAAGCGGGTTTTTTAGTACTCTGGAGTCATTTCGTTGCAAGCGGGTTTTTAAGTGCTCTGTAGGCATTTCGTTTCAAGCGGGTTTTTAAGTGCTCTGGAGTCATTTCGTTGCAAGCGGGTTTTTAAGTGCTCTGGAGTCATTTCGTTGCAAGCGGGTTTTTAAGTGCTATGGAGTCATTTCGGTGCAAGCGGGTTTTTAAGTGCTCTGGAGTCATTTCGTTGCAAGCGTGTTTTTAAGTGCTCTGGAGTCATTTCGTTACAAGCGGGTTTTTACATACTTCTCAGACATTTCACTGGAAGAAGGTTTTTTAAGTGCTCTGGAGTCATTTCGTTGCAAGCAGGTTTTTAAGTGCTCTGGAGTCATTTCGTTGCAAGCGGGTTTTTAAGTGCTCTGGAGTCATTTTGTTGCAAGCGGGTTTTTACATACTTCTCTGACATTTAACTGGAAGCGGGTTTTTTAAGTGCTCTGGAGTCATTTCGTTGCAAGCGGGTTTTTAAGTGCTCTGGAGTCATTTCGTTGCAAGCGGGTTTTTAAGTGCTCTGGAGTCATTTCGTTGCAAGCGGGTTTTTAAGTGCTCTGGAGTCATTTCGTTGCAAGCGGGTTTTTAAGTGCTCTGGAGTCATTTCGTTGCAAGCGGGTTTTTAAGTGCTCTGGAGTCATTTCGTTGCAAGCGGGTTTTTAAGTGCTCTGGAGTCATTTCGTTGCAAGCGGGTTTTTAAGTGCTCTGGAGTCATTTCGTTGCAAGCGGGTTTTTAAGTGCTCTGGAGTCATTTCGTTGCAAGCGGGTTTTTAAGTGCTCTGGAGTCATTTCGTTGCAAGCGGGTTTTTAAGTGCTCTGGAGTCATTTCGTTGCAAGCACGTTTTTAAGTGCTCTGGAGTCATTTCTTTGCAAGCGGGTTTTTAAGTGCTCTGAAGGCATTTCGTTGTAAGCGGGTTTTTAAGTGCTCTGGAGTCATTTCGTTGCAAGCGGGTTTTTAAGTGCTCTGGAGTCATTTCGTTGCAAGCGGGTTTTTAAGTGCTCTGGAGTCATTTCGTTGCAAGCGGATTTTTAAGTGCTCTGGAGTCATTTCGTTGCAAGCGGGTTTTTACGTGTTCTGGAGTCATTTCGTTGCAAGCGGGTTTTTACATACTTCTCAGACATTTCACTGGAAGAAGGTTTTTTAAGTGCTCTGGAGTCATTTCGTTGCAAGCAGGTTTTTAAGTGCTCTGGAGTCATTTCGTTGCAAGCGGGTTTTTAAGTGCTCTGGAGTCATTTCGTTGCAAGCGGGTTTTTATGTGTTCTGGAGTCATTTCGTTGCAAGCGCGTTTTTACATACTTCTCAGACATTTCACTGAAAGCAGGTTTTTTAAGTGCTCTGGAGTCATTTCGTTGCAAGCGGGTTTTTAAGTGCTCTGAAGGCATTTCGTTGTAAGCGGGTTTTTAAGTGCTCTGGAGTCATTTCGTTGCAAGCGGGTTTTTACGTGTTCTGGAGTCATTTCGTTGCAAGCGGGTTTTTACATACTTCTCACACATTTCACTGGAAGCGGGTTTTTTAAGTGCTCTGTAGGCATTTTGTTGCAAGCGGGTTTTTAAGTACTCTGGAGTCATTTCGTTGCATGCGGGTTTTTAAGTGCTCTGGAGTCATTTCGTTGCAAGCGGGTTTTTAAGTGCTCTGGAGTCATTTCGGTGCAAGCGGGTTTTTAAGTGCTCTGGAGTCATTTCGTTGCAAGCGGGTTTTTAAGTGCTCTGGAGTCATTTCGTTGCAAGCGGGTTTTTAAGTGCTCTGGAGTCATTTCGTTGCAAGCGGGTTTATAAGTGCTCTGAAGGCATTTCTTTGCAAGCGGGTTTTTAAGTGCTCTCGAGTCATTTCGTTGCAAGCGGGATTTTACATACTTCTCTGACATTTAACTGGAAGCGAGTTTTTTAAGTTCTCTGGAGTCATTTCGTTGCAAGCGGGTTTTTAAGTGCTCTGGAGTCATTTCGTTGCAAGCGGGTTTTTAAGTGCTCTGGAGTCATTTCGTTGCAAGCGGATTTTTAAGTGCTCTGAAGGCATTTCGTTGTAAGCGGGTTTTTAAGTGCTCTGGAGTCATTTCGTTGCAAGCGGGTTTTTAAGTGTTCTGGGGTCATTTCGTTGCAAGCGGGTTTTTACATATTTCTGTGACATTTAACTGGAAGCGAGTATTTTAAGTGCTCTGGAGTCATTTCGTTGCAAGCGGGTTTTTATGTGCTCTGGAGTCATTTCATTGCAAGAGGGTTTTTACATGCTTCTCAGACATTTCAATGGAAGCGGGTTTTTTAAGTGCTCTGGAGTCATTTCGTTCCAAGCGGGTTTTTAAGTGCTCTGGAGTCATTTCGTTGCAAGCGGGTTTTTAAGTGCTCTGGAGTCATTTCGTTGCAAGCAGGTTTTTAAGTGCTCTGGAGTCATTTCGTTGCAAGCGGGTTTTTAAATGCTCTGGAGTCATTTCGTTGCAAGCGGGTTTTTAAGTGCTCTGGAGTCATTTCGTTGCAAGCGGGTTTTTAAGTGCTCTGAAGGCATTTCGTTGCAAGCGGGTTTTTAAGTGCTCTCGAGTCATTTCGTTGCAAGCGGGATTTTACATACTTCTCTGACATTTAACTGGAAGCGAGTTTTTTAAGTTTTCTGGAGTCATTTCGTTGCAAGCGGGTTTTTAAGTGCTATGGAGTCATTTCGTTGCAAGCGGGTTTTTAAGTGCTCTGGAGTCATTTCGTTGCAAGCGGATTTTTAAGTGCTCTGAAGGCATTTCGTTGTAAGCGGGTTTTTAAGTGCTCTGGAGTCATTTCGTTGCAAGCGGGTTTTTACGTGTTCTGGAGTCATTTCGTTGCAAGCGGGTTTTTACATACTTCTCAGACATTTCACTGGAAGAAGGTTTTTTAAGTGCTCTGGAGTCATTTCGTTGCAAGCAGGTTTTTAAGTGCTCTGGAGTCATTTCGTTGCAAGCGGGTTTTTAAGTGCTCTGGAGTCATTTCGTTGCAAGCGGGTTTTTATGTGTTCTGGAGTCATTTCGTTGCAAGCGCGTTTTTACATACTTCTCAGACATTTCACTGAAAGCAGGTTTTTTAAGTGCTCTGGAGTCATTTCGTTGCAAGCGGGTTTTTAAGTGCTCTGAAGGCATTTCGTTGTAAGCGGGTTTTTAAGTGCTCTGGAGTCATTTCGTTGCAAGCGGGTTTTTACGTGTTCTGGAGTCATTTCGTTGCAAGCGGGTTTTTACATACTTCTCACACATTTCACTGGAAGCGGGTTTTTTAAGTGCTCTGTAGGCATTTTGTTGCAAGCGGGTTTTTAAGTACTCTGGAGTCATTTCGTTGCATGCGGGTTTTTAAGTGCTCTGGAGTCATTTCGTTGCAAGCGGGTTTTTAAGTGCTCTGGAGTCATTTCGGTGCAAGCGGGTTTTTAAGTGCTCTGGAGTCATTTCGTTGCAAGCGGGTTTTTAAGTGCTCTGGAGTCATTTCGTTGCAAGCGGGTTTTTAAGTGCTCTGGAGTCATTTCGTTGCAAGCGGGTTTATAAGTGCTCTGAAGGCATTTCTTTGCAAGCGGGTTTTTAAGTGCTCTCGAGTCATTTCGTTGCAAGCGGGATTTTACATACTTCTCTGACATTTAACTGGAAGCGAGTTTTTTAAGTTCTCTGGAGTCATTTCGTTGCAAGCGGGTTTTTAAGTGCTCTGGAGTCATTTCGTTGCAAGCGGGTTTTTAAGTGCTCTGGAGTCATTTCGTTGCAAGCGGATTTTTAAGTGCTCTGAAGGCATTTCGTTGTAAGCGGGTTTTTAAGTGCTCTGGAGTCATTTCGTTGCAAGCGGGTTTTTAAGTGTTCTGGGGTCATTTCGTTGCAAGCGGGTTTTTACATATTTCTGTGACATTTAACTGGAAGCGAGTATTTTAAGTGCTCTGGAGTCATTTCGTTGCAAGCGGGTTTTTATGTGCTCTGGAGTCATTTCATTGCAAGAGGGTTTTTACATGCTTCTCAGACATTTCAATGGAAGCGGGTTTTTTAAGTGCTCTGGAGTCATTTCGTTCCAAGCGGGTTTTTAAGTGCTCTGGAGTCATTTCGTTGCAAGCGGGTTTTTAAGTGCTCTGGAGTCATTTCGTTGCAAGCAGGTTTTTAAGTGCTCTGGAGTCATTTCGTTGCAAGCGGGTTTTTAAATGCTCTGGAGTCATTTCGTTGCAAGCGGGTTTTTAAGTGCTCTGGAGTCATTTCGTTGCAAGCGGGTTTTTAAGTGCTCTGAAGGCATTTCGTTGCAAGCGGGTTTTTAAGTGCTCTCGAGTCATTTCGTTGCAAGCGGGATTTTACATACTTCTCTGACATTTAACTGGAAGCGAGTTTTTTAAGTTTTCTGGAGTCATTTCGTTGCAAGCGGGTTTTTAAGTGCTATGGAGTCATTTCGTTGCAAGCGGGTTTTTAAGTGCTCTGGAGTCATTTCGTTGCAAGCGGATTTTTAAGTGCTCTGAAGGCATTTCGTTGTAAGCGGGTTTTTAAGTGCTCTGGAGTCATTTCGTTGCAAGCGGGTTTTTAAGTGTTCTGGGGTCATTTCGTTGCAAGCGGGTTTTTACATATTTCTGTGACATTTAACTGGAAGCGAGTATTTTAAGTGCTCTGGAGTCATTTCGTTGCAAGCGGGTTTTTATGTGCTCTGGAGTCATTTCATTGCAAGCGGGTTTTTACATGCTTCTCAGACATTTCAATGGAAGCGGGTTTTTTAAGTACTCTGGAGTCATTTCGTTCCAAGCGGGTTTTTAAGTGCTCTGGAGTCATTTCGTTGCAAGCGGGTGTTTAAGTTCTCTGGAGTCATTTCGTTGCAAGCGGGTTTTTAAGTGCTCTGGAGTCATTTCGTTGCAAGCGGGTTTTTAAGTGTTCTGGAGTCATTTCGATGCAAATGGGTTTTTAAGTACTCTGGAGTCATTTCGTTGCAAGCGGGTTTTTAAGTACTTTGGAGTCATTTCGTTGCAAGCGGTTTTTTAAGTGCTCTGGAGTCATTTCGTTGCAAGCGGGTTTTTAAGTGCTCTGGAGTCATTTCGTTGCAGGCGGGTTTTTAAGTGCTCTGGAGTCTTTTCGTTGCAATCGGGTTTTTACATACTTCTCAGACATTTCACTGGAAGCGGGTTTTTTAAGTGCTCTGGAGGCATTTCGTATCAAGCGGGTTTTTAAGTGCTCTGGAGTCATTTCGTTGCAAGCGGGTTTTGAAGTCCTCTGGAGTCATTTCGTTGCAAGCGGTTTTTTACGTGTTCTGGAGTCATTTCATTGCAAGCGGGTTTTTACATACTTCTCAGACATTTCACTGGAAGCGGGTTTTTTAAGTGCTCTGGAGGCATTTCGTATCAAGCGGGTTTTTAAGTACTCTGGATTCATTTCGTTGCAAGCGGGGTTTTACGTGCTCTGGAGACATTTCGTTGCAAGCTGGTTTTTACATACTTCTCTGACATTTAACTGGAAGCGGGTTTTTTAAGTGCTCTGGAGTCATTTCGTTGCAAGCGGGTTTTTAAGTGCTCTGGAGTCATTTCGTTGCAAGTGGGTTTTTACATACTTCTCTGACCTTTAACTGGAAGCGGGTTTTTTAAGTGCTCTGGAGTCATTTCGTTGCAAGCGGGTTTTTAAGTGCTCTGGAGTCATTTCGTTGCAAGCGGGTTTTTAAGTGCTCTGGAGTCATTTCGTTGCAAGCGGGTTTTTAAGTGCTCTGGAGTCATTTCGTTGCAAGCGGGTTTTTAAGTGCTCTGGAGTCATTTCGTTGCAAGCGGGTTTTTAAGTGCTCTGAAGGCATTTCGTTGCAAGCGGGTTTTTAAGTACTCTCGAGTCATTTCTTTGCAAGCGGGATTTTACATACTTCTCTGACATTTAACTGGAAGCGAGTTTTTTAAGTTCTCTGGAGTCATTTCGTTGCAAGCGGGTTTTTAAGTGCTCTGGAGTCATTTCGTTGCAAGCGGGTTTTTAAGTGCTCTGGAGTAATTTCGTTGCAAGCGGATTTTTAAGTGCTCTGAAGGCATTTCGTTGTAAGCGGGTTTTTAAGTGCTCTGGAGTCATTTCGTTGCAAGCGGGTTTTTAAGTGCTCTAGAGTCATTTCGTTGCAATCGGGTTTTTAAGTGCTCTGGAGTCATTTCGTTGCAAGCGGGTTTTTAAGTGCTCTGGAGTCATTTCGTTGCAAGCGGGTTTTTAAGTGCTCTGGAGTCATTTCGTTGCAAGCGGATTTTTAAGTGCTCTGGAGTCATTTCGTTGCAAGCGGGTTTTTAAGTGCTCTGGAGTCATTTCGTTGCAAGCGGGTTTTTACGTGTTCTGGAGACATTTCGTTGCAAGCGGGTTTTTACATACTTCTCAGACATTTCACTGGAAGCAGGTTTTTTAAGTGCTCTGGAGTCATTTCGTTGCAAGCAGGTTTTTAAGTGCTCTGGAGTCATTTCGTTGCAAGCGGGTTTTTAAGTGCTCTGGAGTCATTTCGTTGCAAGCGGGTTTTTATGTGTTCTGGAGTCATTTCGTTGCAAGCGCGTTTTTACATACTTCTCAGACTTTTCACTGGAAGCAGGTTTTTTAAGTGCTCTGGAGTCATTTCGTTGCAAGCGGGTTTTTAAGTGCTCTGAAGGCATTTCGTTGTAAGCGGGTTTTTAAGTGCTCTGGAGTCATTTCGTTGCAAGCGGGTTTTTACGTGTTCTGGAGTCATTTCGTTGCAAGCGGGTTTTTACATACTTCTCAGACATTTCACTGGAAGCAGGTTTTTTAAGTGCTCTGGAGTCATTTCGTTGCAAGCAGGTTTTTAAGTGCTCTGGAGTCATTTCGTTGCATGTGGGTTTTTAAGTGCTCTGGAGTCATTTCGTTGCAAGCGGGTTTTTAAGTGCTCTGGAGTCATTTCGGTGCAAGCGGGTTTTTAAGTGCTCTGGAGTCATTTCGTTGCAAGCGGGTTTTTAAGTGCTCTGGAGTCATTTCGTTGCAAGCGGGTTTTTAAGTGCTCTGGAGTCATTTCGTTGCAAGCGGGTTTTTAAGTGCTCTGAAGGCATTTCGTTGCAAGCGGGTTTTTAAGTGCTCTCGAGTCATTTCGTTGCAAGCGAGTATTTTAAGTGCTCTGGAGTCATTTCGTTGCAAGCGGGTTTTTAAGTGTTCTGGGGTCATTTCGTTGCAAGCGGGTTTTTACATATTTCTGTGACATTTAACTGGAAGCGAGTATTTTAAGTGCTCTGGAGTCATTTCGTTGCAAGCGGGTTTTTATGTGCTCTGGAGTCATTTCATTGCAAGCGGGTTTTTACATGCTTCTCAGACATTTCAATGGAAGCGGGTTTTTTAAGTGCTCTGGAGTCATTTCGTTCCAAGCGGGTTTTTAAGTGCTCTGGAGTCATTTCGTTGCAAGCGGGTGTTTAAGTGCTCTGGAGTCATTTCGTTGCAAACGGGTTTTTAAGTGCTCTGGAGTCATTTCGTTGCAAGCGGGTTTTTAAGTGTTCTGGAGTCATTTCGATGCAAACGGGTTTTTAAGTACTCTGGAGTCATTTCGTTGCAAGCGGGTTTTTAAGTACTTTGGAGTCATTTCGTTGCAAGCGGTTTTTTAAGTGCTCTGGAGTCATTTCATTGCAAGCGGGTTTTTAAGTGCTCTGGAGTCATTTCGTTGCAAGCGGGTTTTTAAGTGCTCTGGAGTCTTTTCGTTGCAAGCGGGTTTTTACATACTTCTCAGACATTTCACTGGAAGCGGGTTTTTTAAGTGCTCTGGAGGCATTTCGTATCAAGCGGGTTTTTAAGTGCTCTGGAGTCATTTCGTTGCAAGCGGGTTTTGAAGTTCTCTGGAGTCATTTCGTTGCAAGCGGGTTTTTACGTGTTCTGGAGTCATTTCATTGCAAGCGGGTTTTTAAGTGCTCTGGAGGCATTTCGTATCAAGCGGGTTTTTAAGTGCTCTGGAGTCATTTCGTTGCAAGCGGGTTTTGAAGTCCTCTGGAGTCATTTCGTTGCAAGCGGTTTTTTACGTGTTCTGGAGTCATTTCATTGCAAGCGGGTTTTTACATACTTCTCAGACATTTCACTGGAAGCGGGTTTTTTAAGTGCTCTGGAGGCATTTCGTATCAAGCGGGTTTTTAAGTGCTCTGGAGTCATTTCGTTGCAAGCGGGTTTTGAAGTCCTCTGGAGTCATTTCGTTGCAAGCGGTTTTTTACGTGTTCTGGAGTCATTTCATTGCAAGCGGGTTTTTACATACTTCTCAGACATTTCACTGGAAGCGGGTTTTTTAAGTGCTCTGGAGGCATTTCGTATCAAGCGGGTTTTTAAGTACTCTGGATTCATTTCGTTGCAAGCGGGGTTTTACGTGCTCTGGAGACATTTCGTTGCAAGCTGGTTTTTACATACTTCTCTGACATTTAACTGGAAGCGGGTTTTTTAAGTGCTCTGGAGTCATTTCGTTGCAAGCGGGTTTTTACGTGCTCTGGAGTCATTTCGTTGCAAGTGGGTTTTTACATACTTCTCTGACCTTTAACTGGAAGCGGGTTTTTTAAGTGCTCTGGAGTCATTTCGTTGCAAGCGGGTTTTTAAGTGCTCTGGAGTCATTTCGTTGCAAGCGGGTTTTTAAGTGCTCTGGAGTCATTTCGTTGCAAGCGGGTTTTTAAGTGCTCTGGAGTCATTTCGTTGCAAGCGGGTTTTTAAGTGCTCTGGAGTCATTTCGTTGCAAGCGGGTTTTTAAGTGCTCTGAAGGCATTTCGTTGCAAGCGGGTTTTTAAGTACTCTCGAGTCATTTCTTTGCAAGCGGGATTTTACATACTTCTCTGACATTTAACTGGAAGCGAGTTTTTTAAGTTCTCTGGAGTCATTTCGTTGCAAGCGGGTTTTTAAGTGCTCTGGAGTCATTTCGTTGCAAGCGGGTTTTTAAGTGCTCTGGAGTAATTTCGTTGCAAGCGGATTTTTAAGTGCTCTGAAGGCATTTCGTTGTAAGCGGGTTTTTAAGTGCTCTGGAGTCATTTCGTTGCAAGCGGGTTTTTAAGTGCTCTAGAGTCATTTCGTTGCAATCGGGTTTTTAAGTGCTCTGGAGTCATTTCGTTGCAAGCGGGTTTTTAAGTGCTCTGGAGTCATTTCGTTGCAAGCGGGTTTTTAAGTGCTCTGGAGTCATTTCGTTGCAAGCGGATTTTTAAGTGCTCTGGAGTCATTTCGTTGCAAGCGGGTTTTTAAGTGCTCTGGAGTCATTTCGTTGCAAGCGGGTTTTTACGTGTTCTGGAGTCATTTCGTTGCAAGCGGGTTTTTACATACTTCTCAGACATTTCACTGGAAGCAGGTTTTTTAAGTGCTCTGGAGTCATTTCGTTGCAAGCAGGTTTTTAAGTGCTCTGGAGTCATTTCGTTGCAAGCGGGTTTTTAAGTGCTCTGGAGTCATTTCGTTGCAAGCGGGTTTTTATGTGTTCTGGAGTCATTTCGTTGCAAGCGCGTTTTTACATACTTCTCAGACTTTTCACTGGAAGCAGGTTTTTTAAGTGCTCTGGAGTCATTTCGTTGCAAGCGGGTTTTTAAGTGCTCTGAAGGCATTTCGTTGTAAGCGGGTTTTTAAGTGCTCTGGAGTCATTTCGTTGCAAGCGGGTTTTTACGTGTTCTGGAGTCATTTCGTTGCAAGCGGGTTTTTACATACTTCTCAGACATTTCACTGGAAGCAGGTTTTTTAAGTGCTCTGGAGTCATTTCGTTGCAAGCAGGTTTTTAAGTGCTCTGGAGTCATTTCGTTGCATGTGGGTTTTTAAGTGCTCTGGAGTCATTTCGTTGCAAGCGGGTTTTTAAGTGCTCTGGAGTCATTTCGGTGCAAGCGGGTTTTTAAGTGCTCTGGAGTCATTTCGTTGCAAGCGGGTTTTTAAGTGCTCTGGAGTCATTTCGTTGCAAGCGGGTTTTTAAGTGCTCTGGAGTCATTTCGTTGCAAGCGGGTTTTTAAGTGCTCTGAAGGCATTTCGTTGCAAGCGGGTTTTTAAGTGCTCTGGAGTCATTTCGTTGCAAGCGGGTTTTTAAGTGTTCTGGGGTCATTTCGTTGCAAGCGGGTTTTTACATATTTCTGTGACATTTAACTGGAAGCGAGTATTTTAAGTGCTCTGGAGTCATTTCGTTGCAAGCGGGTTTTTATGTGCTCTGGAGTCATTTCATTGCAAGCGGGTTTTTACATGCTTCTCAGACATTTCAATGGAAGCGGGTTTTTTAAGTGCTCTGGAGTCATTTCGTTCCAAGCGGGTTTTTAAGTGCTCTGGAGTCATTTCGTTGCAAGCGGGTGTTTAAGTGCTCTGGAGTCATTTCGTTGCAAACGGGTTTTTAAGTGCTCTGGAGTCATTTCGTTGCAAGCGGGTTTTTTAGTGTTCTGGAGTCATTTCGATGCAAACGGGTTTTTAAGTACTCTGGAGTCATTTCGTTGCAAGCGGGTTTTTAAGTACTTTGGAGTCATTTCGTTGCAAGCGGTTTTTTAAGTGCTCTGGAGTCATTTCATTGCAAGCGGGTTTTTAAGTGCTCTGGAGTCATTTCGTTGCAAGCGGGTTTTTAAGTGCTCTGGAGTCTTTTCGTTGCAAGCGGGTTTTTACATACTTCTCAGACATTTCACTGGAAGCGGGTTTTTTAAGTGCTCTGGAGGCATTTCGTATCAAGCGGGTTTTTAAGTGCTCTGGAGTCATTTCGTTGCAAGCGGGTTTTGAAGTTCTCTGGAGTCATTTCGTTGCAAGCGGGTTTTTACGTGTTCTGGAGTCATTTCATTGCAAGCGGGTTTTTAAGTGCTCTGGAGTCATTTAGTTGCAAGCGGGTTTTTAAGTGCTGTGGAGTCATTTCGTTGCAAGCGGGTTTTTAAGTGCTCTGGAGTCATTTCGTTGCAAGCGGGTTTTTAAGTACTCTCGAGTCATTTCGTTGCAAGCGGGATTTTACATACTTCTCTGACATTTAACTGGAAGCGAGTTTTTTAAGTTCTCTGGAGTCATTTCGTTGCAAGCGGGTTTTTAAGTGCTCTGGAGTCATTTCGTTGCAAGCCGGTTTTTAAGTGCTCTGGAGTAATTTCGTTGCAAGCGGATTTTTAAGTGCTCTGAAGGCATTTGGTTGTAAGCGGGTTTTTAAGTGCTCTGGAGTCATTTTGTTGCAAGCGGGTTTTTAAGTGCTCTGGAGTCATTTCGTTGCAATCGGGTTTTTAAGTGCTCTGGAGTCATTTCGTTGCAAGCGGGTTTTTAAGTGCTCTGGAGTCATTTCGTTGCAAGCGGGTTTTTAAGTGCTCTGGAGTCATTTCGTTGCAAGCGGATTTTTAAGTGCTCTGGAGTCATTTCGTTGCAAGCGGGTTTTTAAGTGCTCTGGAGTCATTTCGTTGCAAGCGGGTTTTTACGTGTTCTGGAGTCATTTCGTTGCAAGCGGGTTTTTACATACTTCTCAGACATTTCACTGGAAGCAGGTTTTTTAAGTGCTCTGGAGTCATTTCGTTGCAAGCAGGTTTTTAAGTGCTCTGGAGTCATTTCGTTGCAAGCGGGTTTTTAAGTGCTCTGGAGTCATTTCGTTGCAAGCGGGTTTTTATGTGTTCTGGAGTCATTTCGTTGCAAGCGCGTTTTTACATAATTCTCAGACATTTCACTGGAAGCAGGTTTTTTAAGTGCTCTGGAGTCATTTCGTTGCAAGCGGGTTTTTAAGTGCTCTGAAGGCATTTCGTTGTAAGCGGGTTTTTAAGTGCTCTGGAGTCATTTCGTTGCAAGCGGGTTTTTACGTGTTCTGGAGTCATTTCATTGCAAGCGGGTTTTTACATACTTCTCAGACATTTCACTGGAAGCGGGTTTTTTAAGTGCTCTGTAGGCATTTTGTTGCAAGCGGGTTTTTAAGTACTCTGGAGTCATTTCGTTGCATGTGGGTTTTTAAGTGCTCTGGAGTCATTTCGTTGCAAGGGGGTTTTTAAGTGCTCTGGAGTCATTTCGGTGCAAGCAGGTTTTTAAGTGCTCTGGAGTCATTTTGTTGCAAGCGGGTTTTTAAGTGCTCTGGAGTCATTTCGTTGCAAGCGGGTTTTTAAGTGCTCTGAAGGCATTTCGTTGCAAGCGGGTTTTTAAGTGCTCTCGAGTCATTTCGTTGCAAGCGGGATTTTACATACTTCTCTGACATTTAACTGGAAGCGAGTATTTTAAGTGCTCTGGAGTCATTTCGTTACAAGCGGGTTTTTAAGTGTTCTGGGGTCATTTCGTTGCAAGCGGGTTTTTACATATTTCTGTGACATTTAACTGGAAGCGAGTATTTTAAGTGCTCTGGAGTCATTTCGTTGCAAGCGGGTTTTTATGTGCTCTGGAGTCATTTCATTGCAAGCGGGTTTTTACATGCTTCTCAGACATTTCAATGGAAGCGGGTTTTTTAAGTGCTCTGGAGTCATTTCGTTCCAAGCGGGTTTTTAAGTGCTCCAGAGTCATTTCGTTGCAAGCGGGTTTTTAAGTGTTCTGGAGTCATTTCGATGCAAACGGGTTTTTAAGTACTCTGGAGTCATTTCGTTGCAAGCGGGTTTTTAAGTACTTTGGAGTCATTTCGTTGCAAGCGGTTTTTTAAGTGCTCTGGAGTCATTTCGTTGCAAGCGGGTTTTTAAGTGCTCTGGAGTCATTTCGTTGCAAGCGGGTTTTTAAGTGCTCTGGAGTCTTTTCGTTGCAAGCGGGTTTTTACATACTTCTCAGACATTTCACTGGAAGCGGGTTTTTTAAGTGCTCTGGAGGCATTTCGTATCAAGCGGGTTTTTAAGTGCTCTGGAGTCATTTCGTTGCAAGCGGGTTTTGAAGTTCTCTGGAGTCATTTCATTGCAAGCGGGTTTTTACGTGTTCTGGAGTCATTTCATTGCAAGCGGGTTTTTAAGTGCTCTGGAGTCATTTCGTTGCAATCGGGTTTTTAAGTGCTCTGGAGTCATTTCGTTGCAAGCGGGTTTTTAAGTGCTCTGGAGTCATTTCGTTGCAAGCGGGTTTTTAAGTGCTCTGGAGTCATTTCGTTGCAAGCGGATTTTTAAGTGCTCTGGAGTCATTTCGTTGCAAGCGGGTTTTTAAGTGCTCTGGAGTCATTTCGTTGCAAGCGGGTTTTTACGTGTTCTGGAGTCATTTCGTTGCAAGCGGGTTTTTACATACTTCTCAGACATTTCACTGGAAGCAGGTTTTTTAAGTGCTCTGGAGTCATTTCGTTGCAAGCAGGTTTTTAAGTGCTCTGGAGTCATTTCGTTGCAAGCGGGTTTTTAAGTGCTCTGGAGTCATTTCGTTGCAAGCGGGTTTTTATGTGTTCTGGAGTCATTTCGTTGCAAGCGCGTTTTTACATACTTCTCAGACATTTCACTGGAAGCAGGTTTTTTAAGTGCTCTGGAGTCATTTCGTTGCAAGCGGGTTTTTAAGTGCTCTGAAGGCATTTCGTTGTAAGCGGGTTTTTAAGTGCTCTGGAGTCATTTCGTTGCAAGCGGGTTTTTACGTGTTCTGGAGTCATTTCGTTGCAAGCGGGTTTTTACATACTTCTCAGACATTTCACTGGAAGCGGGTTTTTTAAGTGTTCTGTAGGCATTTTGTTGCAAGCGGGTTTTTAAGTACTCTGGAGTCATTTCGTTGCATGTGGGTTTTTAAGTGCTCTGGAGTCATTTCGTTGCAAGCGGGTTTTTAAGTGCTCTGGAGTCATTTCGGTGCAAGCGGGTTTTTAAGTGCTCTGGAGTCATTTCGTTGCAAGCGGGTTTTTAAGTGCTCTGGAGTCATTTCGTTGCAAGCGGGTTTTTAAGTGCTCTGGAGTCATTTCGTTGCAAGCGGGTTTTTAAGTGCTCTGAAGGCATTTCGTTGCAAGCGGGTTTTTAAGTGCTCTGGAGTCATTTCGTTGCAAGCGGGATTTTACATACTTCTCTGACATTTAACTGGAAGCGAGTATTTTAAGTGCTCTGGAGTCATTTCGTTGCAAGCGGGTTTTTAAGTGTTCTGGGGTCATTTCGTTGCAAGCGGGTTTTTACATATTTCTGTGACATTTAACTGGAAGCGAGTATTTTAAGTGCTCTGGAGTCATTTCGTTGCAAGCGGGTTTTTATGTGCTCTGGAGTCATTTCATTGCAAGCGGGTTTTTACATGCTTCTCAGACATTTCAATGGAAGCGGGTTTTTTAAGTGCTCTGGAGTCATTTCGTTCCAAGCGGGTTTTTAAGTGCTCTGGAGTCATTTCGTTGCAAGCAGGTGTTTAAGTGCTCTGGAGTCATTTCGTTGCAAGCGGGTTTTTAAGTGCTCTGGAGTCATTTCGTTGCAAGCGGGTTTTTAAGTGTTCTGGAGTCATTTCGATGCAAACGGGTTTTTAAGTACTCTGGAGTCATTTCGTTGCAAGCGGGTTTTTAAGTACTTTGGAGTCATTTCGTTGCAAGCGGTTTTTTAAGTGCTCTGGAGTCATTTCGTTGCAAGCGGGTTTTTAAGTGCTCTGGAGTCATTTCGTTGCAAGCGGGTTTTTAAGTGCTCTGGAGTCTTTTCGTTGCAAGCGGGTTTTTACATACTTCTCAGACATTTCACTGGAAGCGGGTTTTTTAAGTGCTCTGGAGTCATTTCGTTGCAAGCGGGTTTTTACGTGCTCTGGAGTCATTTCGTTGCAAGTGGGTTTTTACATACTTCTCTGACCTTTAACTGGAAGCGGGTTTTTTAAGTGCTCTGGAGTCATTTCGTTGCAAGCAGGTTTTTAAGTGCTCTGGAGTCATTTCGTTGCAAGCGGGTTTTTAAGTGCTCTGGAGTCATTTCTTTGCAAGCGGGTTTTTAAGTGCTCTGGAGTCATTTCGTTGCAAGCGGGTTTTTAATTGCTCTGGAGTCATTTCGTTGCAAGCGGGTTTTTAAGTGCTCTGAAGGCATTTCGTTGTAAGCGGGTTTTTAAGTGCTCTGGAGTCATTTCGTTGCAAGCGGGTTTTTACGTGTTCTGGAGTCATTTCGTTGCAAGCGGGTTTTTACATACTTCTCAGACATTTCACTGGAAGCGGGTTTTTTAAGTGTTCTGTAGGCATTTTGTTGCAAGCGGGTTTTTAAGTACTCTGGAGTCATTTCGTTGCATGTGGGTTTTTAAGTGCTCTGGAGTCATTTCGGTGCAAGCGGGTTTTTAAGTGCTCTGGAGTCATTTCGTTGCAAGCGGGTTTTTAAGTGCTCTGGAGTCATTTCGTTGCAAGCGGGTTTTTAAGTGCTCTGGAGTCATTTCGTTGCAAGCGGGTTTTTAAGTGCTCTGAAGGCATTTCGTTGCAAGCGGGTTTTTAAGTGCTCTCGAGTCATTTCGTTGCAAGCGGGATTTTACATACTTCTCTGACATTTAACTGGAAGCGAGTATTTTAAGTGCTCTGGAGTCATTTCGTTGCAAGCGGGTTTTTAAGTGTTCTGGGGTCATTTCGTTGCAAGCGGGTTTTTACATATTTCTGTGACATTTAACTGGAAGCGAGTATTTTAAGTGCTCTGGAGTCATTTCGTTGCAAGCGGGTTTTTATGTGCTCTGGAGTCATTTCATTGCAAGCGGGTTTTTACATGCTTCTCAGACATTTCAATGGAAGCGGGTTTTTTAAGTGCTCTGGAGTCATTTCGTTCCAAGCGGGTTTTTAAGTGCTCTGGAGTCATTTCGTTGCAAGCGGGTTTTTATGTGCTCTGGAGTCATTTCGTTGCAAGTGGGTTTTTACATACTTCTCTGACCTTTAACTGGAAGCGGGTTTTTTAAGTGCTCTGGAGTCATTTCGTTGCAAGCAGGTTTTTAAGTGCTCTGGAGTCATTTCGTTGCAAGCGGGTTTTTAAGTGCTCTTGAGTCATTTCTTTGCAAGCGGGTTTTTAAGTGCTCTGGAGTCATTTCGTTGCAAGCGGGTTTTTAATTGCTCTGGAGTCATTTCGTTGCAAGCGGGTTTTTAAGTGCTCTGAAGGCATTTCGTTGTAAGCGGGTTTTTAAGTGCTCTGGAGTCATTTCGTTGCAAGCGGGTTTTTACGTGTTCTGGAGTCATTTCGTTGCAAGCGGGTTTTTACATACTTCTCAGACATTTCACTGGAAGCGGGTTTTTTAAGTGTTCTGTAGGCATTTTGTTGCAAGCGGGTTTTTAAGTACTCTGGAGTCATTTCGTTGCATGTGGGTTTTTAAGTGCTCTGGAGTCATTTCGGTGCAAGCGGGTTTTTAAGTGCTCTGGAGTCATTTCGTTGCAAGCGGGTTTTTAAGTGCTCTGGAGTCATTTCGTTGCAAGCGGGTTTTTAAGTGCTCTGGAGTCATTTCGTTGCAAGCGGGTTTTTAAGTGCTCTGAAGGCATTTCGTTGCAAGCGGGTTTTTAAGTGCTCTCGAGTCATTTCGTTGCAAGCGGGATTTTACATACTTCTCTGACATTTAACTGGAAGCGAGTATTTTAAGTGCTCTGGAGTCATTTCGTTGCAAGCGGGTTTTTAAGTGTTCTGGGGTCATTTCGTTGCAAGCGGGTTTTTACATATTTCTGTGACATTTAACTGGAAGCGAGTATTTTAAGTGCTCTGGAGTCATTTCGTTGCAAGCGGGTTTTTATGTGCTCTGGAGTCATTTCATTGCAAGCGGGTTTTTACATGCTTCTCAGACATTTCAATGGAAGCGGGTTTTTTAAGTGCTCTGGAGTCATTTCGTTCCAAGCGGGTTTTTAAGTGCTCTGGAGTCATTTCGTTGCAAGCGGGTGTTTAAGTGCTCTGGAGTCATTTCGTTGCAAGCGGGTTTTTAAGTGCTCTGGAGTCATTTCGTTGCAAGCGGGTTTTTAAGTGTTCTGGAGTCATTTCGATGCAAACGGGTTTTTAAGTACTCTGGAGTCATTTCGTTGCAAGCGGGTTTTAAAGTACTTTGGAGTCATTTCGTTGCAAGCGGTTTTTTAAGTGCTCTGGAGTCATTTCGTTGCAAGCGGGTTTTTAAGTGCTCTGGAGTCATTTCGTTGCAAGCGGGTTTTTAAGTGCTCTGGAGTCTTTTCGTTGCAAGCGGGTTTTTACATACTTCTCAGACATTTCACTGGAAGCGGGTTTTTTAAGTGCTCTGGAGGCATTTCGTATCAAGCGGGTTTTTAAGTGCTCTGGAGTCATTTCGTTGCAAGCGGGTTTTGAAGTTCTCTGGAGTCATTTCGTTGCAAGCGGGTTTTTACGTGTTCTGGAGTCATTTCATTGCAAGCGGGTTTTTAAATACTTCTCAGACATTTCACTGGAAGCGGGTTTTTTAAGTGCTCTGGAGGCATTTCGTATCAAGCGGGTTTTTAAGTACTCTGGATTCATTTCGTTGCAAGCGGGGTTTTACGTGCTCTGGAGACATTTCGTTGCAAGCTGGTTTTTACATACTTCTCTGACATTTAACTGGAAGCGGGTTTTTTAAGTGCTCTGTAGTCATTTCGTTGCAAGCGGGTTTTTACGTGCTCTGGAGTCATTTCGTTGCAAGTGGGTTTTTACATACTTCTCTGACCTTTAACTGGAAGCGGGTTTTTTAAGTGCTCTGGAGTCATTTCGTTGCAAGCGGGTTTTTAAGTGCTCTGGAGTCATTTCGTTGCAAGCGGGTTTTTAAGTGCTCTGGAGTCATTTCTTTGCAAGCGGGTTTTTAAGTGCTCTGGAGTCATTTCGTTGCAAGCGGGTTTTTAATTGCTCTGGAGTCATTTCGTTACAAGCGGGTTTTTAAGTGCTCTGAAGGCATTTCGTTGCAAGCGGGTTTTTAAGTGCTCTCGAGTCATTTCGTTGCAAGCGGGATTTTACATACTTCTCTGACATTTAACTGGAAGCGAGTTTTTTAAGTTCTCTGGAGTCATTTCGTTGGAAGCGGGTTTTTAAGTGCTCTGGAGTCATTTCGTTGGAAGCGGGTTTTTAAGTGCTCTGGAGTCATTTCGTTGCAAGCGGATTTTTAAGTGCTCTGAAGGCATTTCGTTGCAAGCGGGTTTTTAAGTGCTCTCGAGTCATTTCGTTGCAAGCGGGATTTTACATACTTCTCTGACATTTAACTGGAAGCGAGTTTTTTAAGTTCTCTGGAGTCATTTCGTTGGAAGCGGGTTTTTAAGTGCTCTGGAGTCATTTCGTTGCATGCGGGTTTTTAAGTGTTCTGGGGTCATTTCGTTGCAAGCGGGTTTTTACATATTTCTGTGACATTTAACTGGAACGAATATTTTAAGTGCTCTGGAGTCATTTCGTTGCAAGCGGGTTTTTATGTGCTCTGGAGACATTTCATTGCAAGCGGGTTTTTACATGCTTCTCAGACATTTCAATGGAAGCGGGTTATTTAAGTACTCTGGAGTCATTTCGTTCCAAGCGGGTTTTTAAGTGCTCTGGAGTCATTTCGTTGCAAGCGGGTGTTTAAGTGCTCTGGAGTCATTTCGTTGCAAGCGGGTTTTTAAGTGCTCTGGAGTCATTTCGTTGCAAGCGGGTTTTTAAGTGTTCTGGAGTCATTTCGATGCAAGCGGGTTTTTAAGTACTCTGGAGTCATTTCGTTGCAAGCGGGTTTTTAAGTACTTTGGAGTCATTTCGTTGCAAGCGGGTTTTTAAGTGCTCTGGAGTCATTTCGTTGCAAGCGGGTTTTTAAGTGCTCTGGAGTCATTTCGTTGCAAGCGGGTTTTTAAGTGCTCTGGAGTCTTTTCGTTGCAAGCGGGTTTTTACATACTTCTCAGACATTTCACTGGAAGCGGGTTTTTTAAGTGCTCTGGAGGCATTTCGTATCAAGCGGGTTTTTAAGTGCTCTGGAGTCATTTCGTTGCAAGCGGGTTTTGAAGTTCTCTGGAGTCATTTCGTTGCAAGCGGGTTTTTACGTGTTCTGGAGTCATTTCATTGCAAGCGGGTTTTTACATACTTCTCAGACATTTCACTGGAAGCGGGTTTTTTAAGTGCTCTGGAGGCATTTCGTATCAAGCGGGTTTTTAAGTACTCTGGATTCATTTCGTTGCAAGCGGGGTTTTACGTGCTCTGGAGACATTTCGTTGCAAGCTGGTTTTTACATACTTCTCTGACATTTAACTGGAAGCAGGTTTTTTAAGTGCTCTGGAGTCATTTCGTTGCAAGCGGGTTTTTACGTGCTCTGGAGTCATTTCGTTGCAAGTGGGTTTTTACATACTTCTCTGACCTTTAACTGGAAGCGGGTTTTTTAAGTGCTCTGGAGTCATTTCGTTGCAAGCAGGTTTTTAAGTGCTCTGGAGTCATTTCGTTGCAAGCGGGTTTTTAAGTGCTCTGGAGTCATTTCATTGCAAGCGGGTTTTTAAGTGCTCTGGAGTCATTTCGTTGCAAGCAGGTTTTTAAGTGTTCTGGAGTCATTTCGTTGCAAGCGGGTTTTTAAGTGCTCTGGAGTCATTTCGTTGCAAGCGGGTTTTTAAGTGCTCTGGAGTCATTTCGTTGCAAGCGGGTTTTTAAGTACTCTGGGGTCATTTCCTTGCAAGCAGGTTTTTAGTGCTCTGGAGTCATTTCGTTGCAAGCGGGTTTTTAAGTGCTCTGGAGTCATTTCGTTGCAAGCGGGTTTTTAAGTGCTCTGGAGTCATTTCGTTGCAAGCGGGTTTTTAAGTGTTCTGGAGTCATTTCGTTGCAAGCGGGTTTTTAAGTGCTCTGGAGTCATTTCGTTGCAAGCGGGTTTTTAAGTGTTCTGGAGTCATTTCGTTGCAAGCTGGTTTTTAAGTGCTCTGGAGTCATTTCGTTGCAAGCGGGTTTTTAAGTGCTCTGGAGTCATTTCATTGCAAGTGGGTTTTTAAGTGCTCTGGAGTCATTTCGTTGCAAGCGGGTTTTTAAGTGCTCTGGAGTCATTTCGTTACAAGCGGGTTTTTAAGTGCTCTGAAGGCATTTCGTTGCAGGCGGGTTTTTAAGTGCTTTGGAGTCATTTCGTTGCAAGCGGGTTTTTACATACTTCTCAGACATTTCACTGGAAGCGGGTTTTTTAAGTGCTCTGTAGGCATTTCGTTGCAAGCGGGTTTGTAAGTACTCTGGAGTCATTTCGTTGCAAGTGGGTTTTTACGTGCTCTGGTGTCATTTCGTTGCAAGCGGGTTTTTACATATTTCTCTGACATTTAACTGGAAGCGAGTATTTTAAGTGCTCTGGATTCATTTCGTTGCAAGCGGGTTTTTATGTGCTCTGGAGTCATTTCATTGCAAGCGGGTTTTTACATGCTTCTCAGACATTTCACTGGAAGCGGGTTTTTTAAGTGCTCTGGAGTCATTTCGTTGCAAGCGGGTTTTTAAGTACTCTGGAGTCATTTCGTTCCAAGTGGGTTTTTAAGTGCTCTGGAGTCATTTCGTTGCAAGCGGGTGTTTAAGTGCTCTGGAGTCTTTTCGTTGCAAGCGGGTTTTTAAGTGCTCTGGAGTCATTTCGTTGCAAGCGGGTTTTTAAGTGCTCTGGTGTCATTTCGTTGCAAGCGGGTGTTTAAGTGCTCTGGAGTCATTTCGTTGCAAGCGGGTTTTTAAGTGCTCTGGAGTCATTTCATTGCAAGCGGGTTTTTAAGTGCTCTGAAGGCATTTCGTTGTAAGCGGGTTTTGAAGTTCTCTGGAGTCATTTCGTTGCAAGCGGGTTTTTACGTGTTCTGGAGTCATTTCGTTGCAAGCGGGTTTTTACATACTTCTCAGACATTTCACTGGAAGCAGGTTTTTTAAGTGCTCTGGAGTCATTTCGTTGCAAGCGGGTTTTTAAGTGATCTGAAGGCATTTCGTTGTAAGCGAGTTTTTAAGTGCTCTGGAGTCATTTCGTTGCAAGCGGGTATTTACGTGTTCTGGAGTCATTTCGGTGCAAGCGGGTTTTTACATACTTCTCAGACATTTCACTGGAAGCGGGTTTTTTAAGTGCTCTGTAGGCATTTCGTTGCTAGCGGGTTTTTTAGTACTCTGGAGTCATTTCGTTGCAAGCGGGTTTTTAAGTGCTCTGTAGGCATTTCGTTGCAAGCGGATTTTTAAGTACTCTGGAGTCATTTCGTTGCAAGCGGGTTTTTAAGTGCTCTGGAGTCATTTTGTTGCAAGCGGGTTTTTAAGTGCTCTGGAGTCATTTCGTTGCAAGCGGGTTTTTAAGTGCTCTGGAGTCACTTCGTTGCAAGCCGGTTTTTAAGTGCTCTGGAGTCATTTCGGTGCAAGCGGGTTTTTAAGTGCTCTGGAGTCATTTCGTTGCAAGCGGGTTTTTAAGTGCTCTGGAGTCATTTCGTTGCAAGCGGGTTTTTAAGTGCTCTGGAGTCATTTCGTTGCAAGCGGGTTTTTAAGTGCTCTGAAGGCATTTCGTTGCAAGCGGGTTTTTAAATGCTCTGGAGTCATTTTGTTGCAAGCGGGTTTTTACATACTTCTCTGACATTTAACTGGAAGCGGGTTTTTTAAGTGCTCTGGAGTCATTTCTTTGCAAGCGGGTTTTTAAGTGCTCTGGAGTCATTTCGTTGCAAGCGGGTTTTTAAGTGCTCTGGAGTCATTTCGTTGCAAGCGGGTTTTTAAGTGCTCTGGAGTCATTTCGTTGCAAGCGGGTTTTTAAGTGCTCTGGAGTCATTTCGTTGCAAGCGGGTTTTTACGTGTTCTGGGATCATTTCGTTGCAAGCGGGTTTTTACATACTTCTCAGACATTTCACTGGAAGCGGGTTTTTTAAGTGCTCTGTAGGCATTTCGTTGCAAGCGGGTTTTTAAGTGCTCTGGAGTCATTTCGTTGCAAGCGGGTTTTTACATACTTCTCAGACATTTCACTGGAAGCGGGTTTTTTAAGTGCTCTGTAGGCATTTCGTTGCAAGCGGGTTTGTAAGTACTCTGGAGTCATTTCGTTGCAAGTGGGTTTTTACGTGCTCTGGAGTCATTTCGTTGCAAGCGGGTTTTTACATATTTCTCTGACATTTAACTGGAAGCGAGTATTTTAAGTGCTCTGGATTCATTTCGTTGCAAGCGGGTTTTTATGTGCTCTGGAGTCATTTCATTGCAAGCGGGTTTTTACATGCTTCTCAGACATTTCACTGGAAGCGGGTTTTTTAAGTGCTCTGGAGTCATTTCGTTGCAAGCGGGTTTTTAAGTACTCTGGAGTCATTTCGTTCCAAGCGGGTTTTTAAGTGCTCTGGAGTCATTTCGTTGCAAGCGGGTGTTTAAGTGCTCTGGAGTCATTTTGTTGCAAGCGGGTTTTTAAGTGCTCTGGAGTCATTTCGTTGCAAGCGGGTTTTTAAGTGCTCGGGAGTCATTTCGTTGCAAGCAGGTTTTTACGTGTTCTGGAGTCATTTCGTTACAAGCGGGTTTTTATATACCTCTCAGACATTTCACTGAGAGCGGGTTTTTTAAGTGCTCTGGAGACATTTCGTTGCAAGCGGGTTTTTAAGCGCTCTGGAGTCATTTCGTTGCAAGCGGGTTTTTAAGTGCTCTGAAGGCATTTCGTTGTAAGCGGGTTTTTAAGTGTTCTGGAGTCATTTCGTTGCAAGCGGGTTTTTACTTGCTCTGGAGTCATTTCGTTGCAAGCTGGTTTTTAAGTGCTCTGGAGTCATTTCTTTGCAAGCGGGTTTTTACGTGTTCTGGAGTCATTTCGTTGCAAGCGGGTTTTTACATACTTCTCAGACATTTCACTGGAAGCGGGTTTTTTAAGTGTTCTGTAGGCATTTCGTTGCAAGCGGGTTTTTAAGTACTCTGGAGTCATTTCGTTGCAAGCGGGTTTTTAAGTGCTCTGGAGTCATTTCGTTGCAAGCGGGTTTTTACGTGCTCTGAAGGCATTTCGTTGTAAGTGGGTTCTTAAGTGCTCTGGAGTCATTTCGTTGCAAGCGGGTTCTTAAGTGCTCTGGAATCATTTCGTTGCAAGCGGGTTCTTAAGTGCTCTGGAGTCATTTCGTTGCAAGCGGGTTTTTAAGTGCTCTGGAGTCATTTCGTTGCAAGCGGGTTTTTACGTGCTCTGAAGGCATTTCATTGCAAGCGGGTTTTTAAGTGTTCTGGAGTCATTTGGTTGCAAGCGGGTTTTTAAGTGCTCTGAAGGTATTTTGTTCTAAGCGGGTTTTTAAGTGCTCTGGAGTCATTTCATTGCAAGCGGGTTTTTAAGTGCTCTGGAGTCATTTCGTTGCAAGCGGGTTTTTAAGTACTCTGGAGTAATTTCGTTGCAAGCGGGGTTTAAGTGCTCTGGAGTCATTTCGTTGCAAACGGGTTTTTAAGTGCTCTGAAGGCATTTCGTTGTAAGCGGGTTATTAAGTGCTCGGGAGTCATTTCGTTGCAAGCAGGTTTTTACGTGTTCTGGAGTCATTTCGTTACAAGCGGGTTTTTACATACCTCTCAGACATTTCACTGAGAGCGGGTTTTTTAAGTGCTCTGGAGACATTTCGTTGCAAGCGGGTTTTTAAGCGCTCTGGAGTCATTTCGTTGCAAGCGGGTTTTTAAGTGCTCTGAAGGCATTTCGTTGTAAGCGGGTTTTTAAGTGTTCTGGAGTCATTTCGTTGCAAGCGGGTTTTTACTTGCTCTGGAGTCATTTCGTTGCAAGCTGGTTTTTAAGTGCTCTGGAGTCATTTCTTTGCAAGCGGGTTTTTACGTGTTCTGGAGTCATTTCGTTGCAAGCGGGTTTTTACATACTTCTCAGACATTTCACTGGAAGCGGGTTTTTTAAGTGTTCTGTAGGCATTTCGTTGCAAGCGGGTTTTTAAGTACTCTGGAGTCATTTCGTTGCAAGCGGGTTTTACATGCTCTGGAGTCATTTCGTTGTAAGCGGGTTTTTACATACTTCTCTGACATTTAACTAGAAATGAGTTTTTTAAGTGCTCTGGAGTCATTTCGTTGCAAGCGGGTATTTAAGTGTTCTGGAGTCATTTCGTTGCAAGCGGGTTTTTAAGTGCTCTGGAGTCATTTCTTTGCAAGCGGGTTTTTAAGTACTCTGGAGTCATTTCGTTGCAAGCGAGTTTTTAACTGCTCTGGATTCATTTCGTTTCAAGCGGGTGTTTAAGTGCTCTGGAGTCATTTCGTTGCAAGCGGGTTTTTAAGTGCTCTGGAGTCATTTCGTTGCAAGCGGGTTTTTAAGTGCTCTGAAGGCATTTTGTTGTAAGCGGGTTATTAAGTGCTCGGGAGTCATTTCGTTGCAAGCAGGTTTTTACGTGTTCTGGAGTCATTTCGTTGCAAGCGGGTTTTTACATACTTCTCAGAAATTTCACTGAGAGCGGGTTTTTTAAGTGCTCTGGAGTCATTTCTTTCCAAGCGGGTTTTTAAGTGCTCTGGAGTCATTTCGTTCCAAGCGGGTTTTTAAGTGCTCTGAAGGCATTTTGTTGCAAGCGTGTTTTTAAGTGCTCTGGAGTCATTTCGTTCCAAGCGGGTTTTTACGTGCTCTGAAGTCATTTCGTTGCAAGCGGGTTTTTAAGTGCTCTGGAGTCATTTCGTTGCAAGTGGGTTTTTACGTGCTCTGGAATCATTTCGTTGCAAGCTGGTTTTTAAGTGCTCTGGAGTCATTTCTTTGCAAGCGGGTTTTTAAGTGCTCTGGAGTCATTTCATTGCAAGCAGGTTTTTAAGTGTTCTGGAGTCATTTGGTTGCAAGCGGGTTTTTAAGTGCTCTGGAGTCATTTCGTTGCTTGCGGGTTTTTATATGTTCTGGATTCATTTCGTTGCAAGCGGGTTTTTAAGTGCTCTGGAGTCATTTCGTTGCAAGCGGGTTTTTAAGTACTCTGGAGTCATTTCGTTGCAAGCGGGTTTTTAAGTGCTCTGAAGGCATTTCGTTGCAAGCGGGTTTTTCAGTGCTCTGGAGTCATTTCGTTGCAAGCGGGTTTTTACGTGTTCTGGAGTCATTTCGTTGCAAGCGGGTTTTTACATACTTTTCAGACATTTCACTGGAAGCGGGTTTTTTAAGTGCTCTGTAGGCATTTCGTTGCAAGCGGGTTTTTAAGTACTCTGGAGTCATTTCGTTGCAAGCGTTTTATACATGCTCTGGAGTCATTTCTTTGCAAGCGGGTTTTTACATACTTCTCTGACATTTAACTGGAAGCGAGTTTTTTAAGTGCTCTGGAGTCATTTCGTTGCAAGTGGGTTTTTACATACTTCTCAGACATTTCACTGGAAGCTTGTTTTTTAAGTGCTCTGGAGTCATTTCGTTGCAAGTGGGTTTTTAAGTACTCTGGAGTCATTTCGTTGCAAGCGGTTTTTTAAGTGCTCTGGAGTCATTTCGTTGCAAGCGGGTTTTTAAGTGCTCTGGAGTCATTTCGTTGCAAGCGGGTTTTTAAGTGCTCTGGAGTCATTTCGTTGCAAGCGGGTTTTTAAGTGCTCTGGAGTCATTTCGTTGCAAGCGGGTTTTTAAGTACTCTGGAGTCATTTCGTTGCAAGCGGGTTTTTAAGTGCTCTGGAGTCATTTCGTTTCAAGCGTGTGTTTAAGTGCTCTGGAGTCATTTCGTTGCAAGCGGGTTTTTAAGTGCTCTGGAGTCATTTCGTTGCAAACGGGTTTTTAAGTGCTCTGAAGGCATTTCGTTGTAAGCGGGTTATTAAGTGCTCGGGAGTGATTTCGTTGCAAGCAGGTTTTTACGTGTTCTGGAGTCATTTCGTTGCAAGCGGGTTTTTACATACTTCTCAGACATTTCACTGAGAGCGGGTTTTTTAAGTGCTCTGGAGTCATTTCGTTGCAAGCGGGTTTTTAAGTGCTCTGGAGTCATTTTGTTGCAAGCGGGTTTTTAAGTGCTCTGAAGGCATTTCGTTGTAAGCGGGTTTTTAAGTGTTCTGGAGTCATTTCGTTGCAAGCGGGTTTTTATGTGCTCTGGAGTCATTTCGTTGCAAGCTGGTTTTTACATACTTCTCAGACATTTCACTGGAAGCGGGTTTTTTAAGTGCTCTGGAGTCATTTCGTTGCAAGCGGGTTTTTAAGTGCTCTGGAGTCATTTTGTTGCAAGCGGGTTTTTAAGTGCTCTGGAGTCATTTCGTTTCAAGCGGGTGTTTAAGTGCTCTGAAGTCATTTCGTTGCACGCGGGTTTTTAAGTGCTCTGGAGTCATTTCGTTGCAAGCGGGTTCTTAAGTGCTCTGGATTCATTTCGTTGCAAGCGGGTTTTTAAGTGCTCTGGAGTCATTTCGTTGCAAGCGGGTTTTTACGTGCTCTGAAGGCATTTCGTTGTAAGCGGGTTCTTAAGTGCTCTGGAGTCATTTCGTTGCAAGCGGGTTCTTAAGTGCTCTGGAATCATTTCGTTGCAAGCGGGTTCTTAAGTGCTCTGGAGTCATTTCGTTGCAAGCGGGTTTTTAAGTGCTCTGGAGTCATTTCGTTGCAAGCGGGTTTTTACGTGCTCTGAAGGCATTTCATTGCAAGCGGGTTTTTAAGTGTTCTGGAGTCATTTGGTTGCAAGCGGGTTTTTAAGTGCTCTGAAGGTATTTTGTTCTAAGCGGGTTTTTAAGTGCTCTGGAGTCATTTCATTGCAAGCGGGTTTTTAAGTGCTCTGGAGTCATTTCGTTGCAAGCGGGTTTTTAAGTACTCTGGAGTAATTTCGTTGCAAGCGGGGTTTAAGTGTTCTGGAGTCATTTGGTTGCAAGCGGGTTTTTAAGTGCTCTGAAGGCATTTCGTTCTAAGCGGGTTTTTAAGTGCTCTGGAGTCATTTCGTTGCAAACGGGTTTTTAAGTGCTCTGAAGGCATTTCGTTGTAAGCGGGTTATTAAGTGCTCGGGAGTCATTTCGTTGCAAGCAGGTTTTTACGTGTTCTGGAGTCATTTCGTTACAAGCGGGTTTTTACATACCTCTCAGACATTTCACTGAGAGCGGGTTTTTTAAGTGCTCTGGAGACATTTCGTTGCAAGCGGGTTTTTAAGCGCTCTGGAGTCATTTCGTTGCAAGCGGGTTTTTAAGTGCTCTGAAGGCATTTCGTTGTAAGCGGGTTTTTAAGTGTTCTGGAGTCATTTCGTTGCAAGCGGGTTTTTACTTGCTCTGGAGTCATTTCGTTGCAAGCTGGTTTTTAAGTGCTCTGGAGTCATTTCTTTGCAAGCGGGTTTTTACGTGTTCTGGAGTCATTTCGTTGCAAGCGGGTTTTTACATACTTCTCAGACATTTCACTGGAAGCGGGTTTTTTAAGTGTTCTGTAGGCATTTCGTTGCAAGCGGGTTTTTAAGTACTCTGGAGTCATTTCGTTGCAAGCGGGTTTTACATGCTCTGGAGTCATTTCGTTGTAAGCGGGTTTTTACATACTTCTCTGACATTTAACTAGAAATGAGTTTTTTAAGTGCTCTGGAGTCATTTCGTTGCAAGCGGGTTTTTACATACTTCTCAGAAATTTCACTGAGAGCGGGTTTTTTAAGTGCTCTGGAGTCATTTCGTTCCAAGCGGGTTTTTAAGTGCTCTGAAGGCATTTTGTTGCAAGCGTGTTTTTAAGTGCTCTGGAGTCATTTCGTTCCAAGCGGGTTTTTACGTGCTCTGAAGTCATTTCGTTGCAAGCGGGTTTTTAAGTGCTCTGGAGTCATTTCGTTGCAAGTGGGTTTATACGTGCTCTGGAATCATTTCGTTGCAAGCTGGTTTTTAAGTGCTCTGGAGTCATTTCTTTGCAAGCGGGTTTTTAAGTGCTCTGGAGTCATTTCATTGCAAGCAGGTTTTTAAGTGTTCTGGAGTCATTTGGTTGCAAGCGGGTTTTTAAGTGCTCTGGAGTCATTTCGTTGCTTGCGGGTTTTTATATGTTCTGGATTCATTTCGTTGCAAGCGGGTTTTTAAGTGCTCTGGAGTCATTTCGTTGCAAGCGGGTTTTTAAGTACTCTGGAGTCATTTCGTTGCAAGCGGGTTTTTAAGTGCTCTGAAGGCATTTCGTTGCAAGCGGGTTTTTAAGTGCTCTGGAGTCATTTCGTTGCAAGCGGGTTTTTACGTGTTCTGGAGTCATTTCGTTGCAAGCGGGTTTTTACATACTTTTCAGACATTTCACTGGAAGCGGGTTTTTTAAGTGCTCTGTAGGCATTTCGTTGCAAGCGGGTTTTTAAGTACTCTGGAGTCATTTCGTTGCAAGCGTTTTATACATGCTCTGGAGTCATTTCTTTGCAAGCGGGTTTTTACATACTTCTCTGACATTTAACTGGAAGCGAGTTTTTTAAGTGCTCTGGAGTCATTTCGTTGCAAGTGGGTTTTTACATACTTCTCAGACATTTCACTGGAAGCTTGTTTTTTAAGTGCTCTGGAGTCATTTCGTTGCAAGTGGGTTTTTAAGTACTCTGGAGTCATTTCGTTGCAAGCGGTTTTTTAAGTGCTCTGGAGTCATTTCGTTGCAAGCGGGTTTTTAAGTGCTCTGGAGTCATTTCGTTGCAAGCGGGTTTTTAAGTGCTCTGGAGTCATTTCGTTGCAAGCGGGTTTTTAAGTGCTCTGGAGTCATTTCGTTGCAAGCGGGTTTTTAAGTACTCTGGAGTCATTTCGTTGCAAGCGGGTTTTTAAGTGCTCTGGAGTCATTTCGTTTCAAGCGTGTGTTTAAGTGCTCTGGAGTCATTTCGTTGCAAGCGGGTTTTTAAGTGCTCTGGAGTCATTTCGTTGCAAACGGGTTTTTAAGTGCTCTGAAGGCATTTCGTTGTAAGCGGGTTATTAAGTGCTCGGGAGTGATTTCGTTGCAAGCAGGTTTTTACGTGTTCTGGAGTCATTTCGTTGCAAGCGGGTTTTTACATACTTCTCAGACATTTCACTGAGAGCGGGTTTTTTAAGTGCTCTGGAGTCATTTCGTTGCAAGCGGGTTTTTAAGTGCTCTGGAGTCATTTTGTTGCAAGCGGGTTTTTAAGTGCTCTGAAGGCATTTCGTTGTAAGCGGGTTTTTAAGTGTTCTGGAGTCATTTCGTTGCAAGCGGGTTTTTATGTGCTCTGGAGTCATTTCGTTGCAAGCTGGTTTTTACATACTTCTCAGACATTTCACTGGAAGCGGGTTTTTTAAGTGCTCTGGAGTCATTTCGTTGCAAGCGGGTTTTTAAGTGCTCTGGAGTCATTTTGTTGCAAGCGGGTTTTTAAGTGCTCTGGAGTCATTTCGTTTCAAGCGGGTGTTTAAGTGCTCTGAAGTCATTTCGTTGCACGCGGGTTTTTAAGTGCTCTGGAGTCATTTCGTTGCAAGCGGGTTCTTAAGTGCTCTGGATTCATTTTGTTGCAAGCGGGTTTTTAAGTGCTCTGGAGTCATTTCGTTGCAAGCGGGTTTTTACGTGCTCTGAAGGCATTTCGTTGTAAGCGGGTTCTTAAGTGCTCTGGAGTCATTTCGTTGCAAGCGGGTTCTTAAGTGCTCTGGAATCATTTCGTTGCAAGCGGGTTCTTAAGTGCTCTGGAGTCATTTCGTTGCAAGCGGGTTTTTAAGTGCTCTGGAGTCATTTCGTTGCAAGCGGGTTTTTACGTGCTCTGAAGGCATTTCATTGCAAGCGGGTTTTTAAGTGTTCTGGAGTCATTTGGTTGCAAGCGGGTTTTTAAGTGCTCTGAAGGTATTTTGTTCTAAGCGGGTTTTTAAGTGCTCTGGAGTCATTTCATTGCAAGCGGGTTTTTAAGTGCTCTGGAGTCATTTCGTTGCAAGCGGGTTTTTAAGTACTCTGGAGTAATTTCGTTGCAAGCGGGGTTTAAGTGTTCTGGAGTCATTTGGTTGCAAGCGGGTTTTTAAGTGCTCTGAAGGCATTTCGTTCTAAGCGGGTTTTTAAGTGCTCTGGAGTCATTTCGTTGCAAACGGGTTTTTAAGTGCTCTGAAGGCATTTCGTTGTAAGCGGGTTATTAAGTGCTCGGGAGTCATTTCGTTGCAAGCAGGTTTTTACGTGTTCTGGAGTCATTTCGTTACAAGCGGGTTTTTACATACCTCTCAGACATTTCACTGAGAGCGGGTTTTTTAAGTGCTCTGGAGACATTTCGTTGCAAGCGGGTTTTTAAGCGCTCTGGAGTCATTTCGTTGCAAGCGGGTTTTTAAGTGCTCTGAAGGCATTTCGTTGTAAGCGGGTTTTTAAGTGTTCTGGAGTCATTTCGTTGCAAGCGGGTTTTTACTTGCTCTGGAGTCATTTCGTTGCAAGCTGGTTTTTAAGTGCTCTGGAGTCATTTCTTTGCAAGCGGGTTTTTACGTGTTCTGGAGTCATTTCGTTGCAAGCGGGTTTTTACATACTTCTCAGACATTTCACTGGAAGCGGGTTTTTTAAGTGTTCTGTAGGCATTTCGTTGCAAGCGGGTTTTTAAGTACTCTGGAGTCATTTCGTTGCAAGCGGGTTTTACATGCTCTGGAGTCATTTCGTTGTAAGCGGGTTTTTACATACTTCTCTGACATTTAACTAGAAATGAGTTTTTTAAGTGCTCTGGAGTCATTTCGTTGCAAGCGGGTTTTTACATACTTCTCAGAAATTTCACTGAGAGCGGGTTTTTTAAGTGCTCTGGAGTCATTTCGTTCCAAGCGGGTTTTTAAGTGCTCTGAAGGCATTTTGTTGCAAGCGTGTTTTTAAGTGCTCTGGAGTCATTTCGTTCCAAGCGGGTTTTTACGTGCTCTGAAGTCATTTCGTTGCAAGCGGGTTTTTAAGTGCTCTGGAGTCATTTCGTTGCAAGTGGGTTTATACGTGCTCTGGAATCATTTCGTTGCAAGCTGGTTTTTAAGTGCTCTGGAGTCATTTCTTTGCAAGCGGGTTTTTAAGTGCTCTGGAGTCATTTCATTGCAAGCAGGTTTTTAAGTGTTCTGGAGTCATTTGGTTGCAAGCGGGTTTTTAAGTGCTCTGGAGTCATTTCGTTGCTTGCGGGTTTTTATATGTTCTGGATTCATTTCGTTGCAAGCGGGTTTTTAAGTGCTCTGGAGTCATTTCGTTGCAAGCGGGTTTTTAAGTACTCTGGAGTCATTTCGTTGCAAGCGGGTTTTTAAGTGCTCTGAAGGCATTTCGTTGCAAGCGGGTTTTTAAGTGCTCTGGAGTCATTTCGTTGCAAGCGGGTTTTTACGTGTTCTGGAGTCATTTCGTTGCAAGCGGGTTTTTACATACTTTTCAGACATTTCACTGGAAGCGGGTTTTTTAAGTGCTCTGTAGGCATTTCGTTGCAAGCGGGTTTTTAAGTACTCTGGAGTCATTTCGTTGCAAGCGTTTTATACATGCTCTGGAGTCATTTCTTTGCAAGCGGGTTTTTACATACTTCTCTGACATTTAACTGGAAGCGAGTTTTTTAAGTGCTCTGGAGTCATTTCGTTGCAAGTGGGTTTTTACATACTTCTCAGACATTTCACTGGAAGCTTGTTTTTTAAGTGCTCTGGAGTCATTTCGTTGCAAGTGGGTTTTTAAGTACTCTGGAGTCATTTCGTTGCAAGCGGTTTTTTAAGTGCTCTGGAGTCATTTCGTTGCAAGCGGGTTTTTAAGTGCTCTGGAGTCATTTCGTTGCAAGCGGGTTTTTAAGTGCTCTGGAGTCATTTCGTTGTAAGCGGGTTTTTAAGTGCTCTGGAGTCATTTCGTTGCAAGCGGGTTTTTAAGTACTCTGGAGTCATTTCGTTGCAAGCGGGTTTTTAAGTGCTCTGGAGTCATTTCGTTTCAAGCGTGTGTTTAAGTGCTCTGGAGTCATTTCGTTGCAAGCGGGTTTTTAAGTGCTCTGGAGTCATTTCGTTGCAAACGGGTTTTTAAGTGCTCTGAAGGCATTTCGTTGTAAGCGGGTTATTAAGTGCTCGGGAGTGATTTCGTTGCAAGCAGGTTTTTACGTGTTCTGGAGTCATTTCGTTGCAAGCGGGTTTTTACATACTTCTCAGACATTTCACTGAGAGCGGGTTTTTTAAGTGCTCTGGAGTCATTTCTTTGCAAGCGGGTTTTTAAGTGCTCTGGAGTCATTTTGTTGCAAGCGGGTTTTTAAGTGCTCTGAAGGCATTTCGTTGTAAGCGGGTTTTTAAGTGTTCTGGAGTCATTTCGTTGCAAGCGGGTTTTTACGTGCTCTGGAGTCATTTCGTTGCAAGCTGGTTTTTACATACTTCTCAGACATTTCACTGGAAGCGGGTTTTTTAAGTGCTCTGGAGTCATTTCGTTGCAAGAGGGTTTTTAAGTGCTCTGGAGTCATTTTGTTGCAAGCGGGTTTTTAAGTGCTCTGGAGTCATTTCGTTTCAAGCGGGTGTTTAAGTGCTCTGGAGTCATTTCGTTGCAAACGGGTTTTTAAGTGCTCTGGAGTCATTTCGTTGCAAGCGGGTTTTTAAGTGCTCTGGAGTCATTTCGTTGCAAGCGGGTTTTTAAGTGCTCTGGAGTCATTTCGTTGCAAGCGGGTGTTTAATTGCTCTGGAGTCATTCCGTTGCAAGCGGGTTTTTAAGTGCTCTGGAGTCATTTCGTTGCAAGCGGGTTTTTACATACTTCTCAGACATTTCACTGAGAGTGGGTTTTTTAAGTGCTCTGGAGTCATTTCGTTGCACGCGGGTTTTTAAGTGCTCTGAAGGCATTTCGTTGTAAGCGGGTTTTTAAGTGTTCTGGAGTCATTTCGTTGCAAGCGGGTTTTTACGTGCTTTGGAGTCATTTCGTTGCAAGCTGGTTTTTAAGTGCTCTGGAGTCATTTCTTTGCAAGCGGGTTTTTACGTGTTCTGGAGTCATTTCGTTGCAAGCGGGTTTTTACATACTTCTCAGACATTTCACTGGAAGCGGGTTTTTTAAGTGTTCTGTAGGCATTTCGTTGCAAGCGGGTTTTTAAGTACTCTGGAGTCATTTCGTTGCAAGCGGGTTTTACATGCTCTGGAGTCATTTCGTTGTAAGCGGGTTTTTACATACTTCTCTGACATTTAACTAGAAATGAGTTTTTTAAGTGCTCTAGAGTCATTTTGTTGCAAGCGGGTTTTCACATACTTCTCAGACATTTCACTGGAAGCGGGTTTTTTAAGTGCTCTGGAGTCATTTCGTTGCAAGCGGGTTTTTAAGTGCTCTGGAGTCATTTCGTTGCAAGCGGGTTTTTAAGTGGTCTGAAGGCATTTTGTTGCAGGCGTGTTTTTAAGTGCTCTGGAGTCATTTCTTTGCAAGCGGGTTTTTAAGTGGTCTGAAGGCATTTTGTTGCAAGCGTGTTTTTAAGTGCTCTGGAGTCATTTCGTTCCATGCGGGTTTTTACGTGCTCTGAAGTCATTTCGTTGCAAGCGGGTTTTTAAGTGCTCAAGAGTCATTTCGTGCAAGCGGGTTTTTACGTGCTCTGGAGTCATTTCGTTGCAAGCTGGTTTTTAAGTGCTCTGGAGTCATTTCTTTGCAAGCGGGTTTTTAAGTGCTCTGGAGTCATTTCATTGCAAGCAGGTTTTTAAGTGTTCTGGAGTCATTTGGTTGCAAGCGGGTTTTTAAGTGCTCTGGAGTCATTTCGTTGCAAGCGGGTTTTTAAGTGCTCTGGAGTCATTTCGTTGCAAGCGGGTTTTTAAGTACTCTGGAGTAATTTCGTTGCAAGAGGGTTTTTAAGTGCTCTGGAGTCATTTCGTTGCAAGCGGGTTTTTAAGTGCTCTGGAGTCATTTCGTTGCTTGCGGGTTTTTATATGTTCTGGATTCATTTCGTTGCAAGCGGGTTTTTAAGTGCTCTGGAGTCATTTCGTTGCAAGCGGGTTTTTAAGTACTCTGGAGTCATTTCGTTGCAAGCGGGTTTTTATGTGCTCTGAAGGCATTTCGTTGCAAGCGGGTTTTTAAGTGCTCTGGAGTCATTTCGTTGCAAGCGGGTTTTTACGTGTTCTGGAGTCATTTCGTTGCAAGCGTGTTTTTACATACTTCTCAGACATTTCACTGGAAGCGGGTTTTTTAAGTGCTCTGTAGGCATTTCGTTGCAAGCGGGTTTTTAAGTACTCTGGAGTCATTTCGTTGCAAGCGTTTTATACATGCTCTGGAGTCATTTCTTTGCAAGCGGGTTTTTACATACTTCTCTGACATTTAACTGGAAGCGAGTTTTTTAAGTGCTCTGGAGTCATTTCGTTGCAAGCGGGTTTTTACATACTTCTCAGACATTTCACTGAGAGTGGGTTTTTTAAGTGTTCTGTAGGCATTTCGTTGCAAGCGGGTTTTTAAGTACTCTGGAGTCATTTCGTTGCAAGCGGGTTTTACATGCTCTGGAGTCATTTCGTTGTAAGCGGGTTTTTACATACTTCTCTGACATTTAACTAGAAATGAGTTTTTTAAGTGCTCTGGAGTCATTTCGTTGCAAGCGGGTTTTTACATACTTCTCAGACATTTCACTGGAAGCGGGTTTTTTAAGTGCTCTGGAGTCATTTCGTTGCAAGCGGGTTTTTAAGTGCTTTGGAGTCATTTCGTTGCAAGCGGGTTTTTAAGTGGTCTGAAGGCATTTTGTTGCAGGCGTGTTTTTAAGTGCTCTGGAGTCATTTCGTTCTAAGCGGGTTTTTAAGTGGTCTGAAGGCATTTTGTTGCAAGCGTGTTTTTAAGTGCTCTGGAGTCATTTCGTTCCAAGCAGGTTTTTACGTGCTCTGAAGTCATTTCGTTGCAAGCGGGTTTTTAAGTGCTCAAGAGTCATTTCGTGCAAGCGGGTTTTTACGTGCTCTGGAGTCATTTCGTTGCAAGCTGGTTTTTAAGTGCTCTGGAGTCATTTCTTTGCAAGCGGGTTTTTAAGTGCTCTGGAGTCATTTCATTGCAAGCAGGTTTTTAAGTGTTCTGGAGTCATTTGGTTGCAAGCGGGTTTTTAAGTGCTCTGGAGTCATTTCGTTGCAAGCGGGTTTTTAAGTACTCTGGAGTAATTTCGTTGCAAGCGGGTTTTTAAGTGCTCTGGAGTCATTTCTTTGCAAGCGGGTTTTTAAGTGCTCTGGAGGCATTTCGTTGTAAGCGGGTTTTTAAGTGCTCTGGAGTCATTTCGTTGCAAGCGGGTTTTTAAGTGCTCTGGAGTCATTTCGTTGCAAGCGGGTTTTTAAGTACTCTGGAGTAATTTCGTTGCAAGCGGGTTTTTAAGTGCTCTGGAGTCATTTCGTTGCAAGCGGGTTTTTAAGTGCTCTGGAGTCATTTCGTTGCTTGCGGGTTTTTATATGTTCTGGATTCATTTCGTTGCAAGCGGGTTTTTAAGTGCTCTGGAGTCATTTCGTTGCAAGCGGGTTTTTAAGTACTCTGGAGTCATTTCGTTGCAAGCGGGTTTTTAAGTGCTCTGAAGGCATTTCGTTGCAAGCGGGTTTTTAAGTGCTCTGGAGTCATTTCGTTGCAAGCGGGTTTTTACGTGTTCTGGAGTCATTTCGTTGCAAGCGTGTTTTTACATACTTCTCAGACATTTCACTGGAAGCGGGTTTTTTAAGTGCTCTGTAGGCATTTCGTTGCAAGCGGGTTTTTAAGTACTCTGGACTCATTTCGTTGCAAGCGTTTTATACATGCTCTGGAGTCATTTCTTTGCAAGCGGGTTTTTACATACTTCTCTGACATTTAACTGGAAGCGAGTTTTTTAAGTGCTCTGGAGTCATTTCGTTGCAAGCGGGTTTTTAAGTGCTCTGAAGGCATTTCGTTGCAAGCGGGTTTTTAAGTACTCTGGAGTCATTTCGTTGCAAGCGTTTTATACATGCTCTGGAGTCATTTCTTTGCAAGCGGGTTTTTACATACTTCTCTGACATTTAACTGGAAGCGAGTTTTTTAAGTGCTCTGGAGTCATTTCGTTGCAAGTGGGTTTTTACATACTTCTCAGACATTTCACTGGAAGCTTGTTTTTTAAGTGCTCTGGAGTCATTTCGTTGCAAGTGGGTTTTTAAGTACTCTGGAGTCATTTCGTTGCAAGCGGTTTTTTAAGTGCTCTGGAGTCATTTCGTTGCAAGCGGGTTTTTAAGTGCTCTGGAGTCATTTCGTTGCAAGCGGGTTTTTAAGTGCTCTGGAGTCATTTCGTTGCAAGCGGGTTTTTAAGTGCTCTGGAGTCATTTCGTTGCAAGCGGGTTTTTAAGTACTCTGGAGTCATTTCGTTGCAAGCGGGTTTTTAAGTGCTCTGGAGTCATTTCGTTTCAAGCGTGTGTTTAAGTGCTCTGGAGTCATTTCGTTGCAAGCGGGTTTTTAAGTGCTCTGGAGTCATTTCGTTGCAAACGGGTTTTTAAGTGCTCTGAAGGCATTTCGTTGTAAGCGGGTTATTAAGTGCTCGGGAGTGATTTCGTTGCAAGCAGGTTTTTACGTGTTCTGGAGTCATTTCGTTGCAAGCGGGTTTTTACATACTTCTCAGACATTTCACTGAGAGCGGGTTTTTTAAGTGCTCTGGAGTCATTTCGTTGCAAGCGGGTTTTTAAGTGCTCTGGAGTCATTTTGTTGCAAGCGGGTTTTTAAGTGCTCTGAAGGCATTTCGTTGTAAGCGGGTTTTTAAGTGTTCTGGAGTCATTTCGTTGCAAGCGGGTTTTTACGTGCTCTGGAGTCATTTCGTTGCAAGCTGGTTTTTACATACTTCTCAGACATTTATCTGGAAGCGGGTTTTTTAAGTGCTCTGGAGTCATTTCGTTGCAAGAGGGTTTTTAAGTGCTCTGGAGTCATTTTGTTGCAAGCGGGTTTTTAAGTGCTCTGGAGTCATTTCGTTTCAAGCGGGTGTTTAAGTGCTCTGGAGTCATTTCGTTGCAAACGGGTTTTTAAGTGCTCTGGAGTCATTTCGTTGCAAGCGGGTTTTTAAGTGCTCTGGAGTCATTTCGTTGCAAGCGGGTTTTTAAGTGCTCTGGAGTCATTTCGTTGCAAGCGGGTGTTTAATTGCTCTGGAGTCATTCCGTTGCAAGCGGGTTTTTAAGTGCTCTGGAGTCATTTCGTTGCAAGCGGGTTTTTACATACTTCTCAGACATTTCACTGAGAGTGGGTTTTTTAAGTGCTCTGGAGTCATTTCGTTGCACGCGGGTTTTTAAGTGCTCTGAAGGCATTTCGTTGTAAGCGGGTTTTTAAGTGTTCTGGAGTCATTTCGTTGCAAGCGGGTTTTTACGTGCTTTGGAGTCATTTCGTTGCAAGCTGGTTTTTAAGTGCTCTGGAGTCATTTCTTTGCAAGCGGGTTTTTACGTGTTCTGGAGTCATTTCGTTGCAAGCGGGTTTTTACATACTTCTCAGACATTTCACTGGAAGCGGGTTTTTTAAGTGTTCTGTAGGCATTTCGTTGCAAGCGGGTTTTTAAGTACTCTGGAGTCATTTCGTTGCAAGCGGGTTTTACATGCTCTGGAGTCATTTCGTTGTAAGCGGGTTTTTACATACTTCTCTGACATTTAACTAGAAATGAGTTTTTTAAGTGCTCTAGAGTCATTTTGTTGCAAGCGGGTTTTCACATACTTCTCAGACATTTCACTGGAAGCGGGTTTTTTAAGTGCTCTGGAGTCATTTCGTTGCAAGCGGGTTTTTAAGTGCTCTGGAGTCATTTCGTTGCAAGCGGGTTTTTAAGTGGTCTGAAGGCATTTTGTTGCAGGCGTGTTTTTAAGTGCTCTGGAGTCATTTCTTTGCAAGCGGGTTTTTAAGTGGTCTGAAGGCATTTTGTTGCAAGCGTGTTTTTAAGTGCTCTGGAGTCATTTCGTTCCATGCGGGTTTTTACGTGCTCTGAAGTCATTTCGTTGCAAGCGGGTTTTTAAGTGCTCAAGAGTCATTTCGTGCAAGCGGGTTTTTACGTGCTCTGGAGTCATTTCGTTGCAAGCTGGTTTTTAAGTGCTCTGGAGTCATTTCTTTGCAAGCGGGTTTTTAAGTGCTCTGGAGTCATTTCATTGCAAGCAGGTTTTTAAGTGTTCTGGAGTCATTTGGTTGCAAGCGGGTTTTTAAGTGCTCTGGAGTCATTTCGTTGCAAGCGGGTTTTTAAGTGCTCTGGAGTCATTTCGTTGCAAGCGGGTTTTTAAGTACTCTGGAGTAATTTCGTTGCAAGAGGGTTTTTAAGTGCTCTGGAGTCATTTCGTTGCAAGCGGGTTTTTAAGTGCTCTGGAGTCATTTCGTTGCTTGCGGGTTTTTATATGTTCTGGATTCATTTCGTTGCAAGCGGGTTTTTAAGTGCTCTGGAGTCATTTCGTTGCAAGCGGGTTTTTAAGTACTCTGGAGTCATTTCGTTGCAAGCGGGTTTTTAAGTGCTCTGAAGGCATTTCGTTGCAAGCGGGTTTTTAAGTGCTCTGGAGTCATTTCGTTGCAAGCGGGTTTTTACGTGTTCTGGAGTCATTTCGTTGCAAGCGTGTTTTTACATACTTCTCAGACATTTCACTGGAAGCGGGTTTTTTAAGTGCTCTGTAGGCATTTCGTTGCAAGCGGGTTTTTAAGTACTCTGGAGTCATTTCGTTGCAAGCGTTTTATACATGCTCTGGAGTCATTTCTTTGCAAGCGGGTTTTTACATACTTCTCTGACATTTAACTGGAAGCGAGTTTTTTAAGTGCTCTGGAGTCATTTCGTTGCAAGCGGGTTTTTACATACTTCTCAGACATTTCACTGAGAGTGGGTTTTTTAAGTGTTCTGTAGGCATTTCGTTGCAAGCGGGTTTTTAAGTACTCTGGAGTCATTTCGTTGCAAGCGGGTTTTACATGCTCTGGAGTCATTTCGTTGTAAGCGGGTTTTTACATACTTCTCTGACATTTAACTAGAAATGAGTTTTTTAAGTGCTCTGGAGTCATTTCGTTGCAAGCGGGTTTTTACATACTTCTCAGACATTTCACTGGAAGCGGGTTTTTTAAGTGCTCTGGAGTCATTTCGTTGCAAGCGGGTTTTTAAGTGCTTTGGAGTCATTTCGTTGCAAGCGGGTTTTTAAGTGGTCTGAAGGCATTTTGTTGCAGGCGTGTTTTTAAGTGCTCTGGAGTCATTTCGTTCTAAGCGGGTTTTTAAGTGGTCTGAAGGCATTTTGTTGCAAGCGTGTTTTTAAGTGCTCTGGAGTCATTTCGTTCCAAGCAGGTTTTTACGTGCTCTGAAGTCATTTCGTTGCAAGCGGGTTTTTAAGTGCTCAAGAGTCATTTCGTGCAAGCGGGTTTTTACGTGCTCTGGAGTCATTTCGTTGCAAGCTGGTTTTTAAGTGCTCTGGAGTCATTTCTTTGCAAGCGGGTTTTTAAGTGCTCTGGAGTCATTTCATTGCAAGCAGGTTTTTAAGTGTTCTGGAGTCATTTGGTTGCAAGCGGGTTTTTAAGTGCTCTGGAGTCATTTCGTTGCAAGCGGGTTTTTAAGTACTCTGGAGTAATTTCGTTGCAAGCGGGTTTTTAAGTGCTCTGGAGTCATTTCTTTGCAAGCGGGTTTTTAAGTGCTCTGGAGGCATTTCGTTGTAAGCGGGTTTTTAAGTGCTCTGGAGTCATTTCGTTGCAAGCGGGTTTTTAAGTGCTCTGGAGTCATTTCGTTGCAAGCGGGTTTTTAAGTACTCTGGAGTAATTTCGTTGCAAGCGGGTTTTTAAGTGCTCTGGAGTCATTTCGTTGCAAGCGGGTTTTTAAGTGCTCTGGAGTCATTTCGTTGCTTGCGGGTTTTTATATGTTCTGGATTCATTTCGTTGCAAGCGGGTTTTTAAGTGCTCTGGAGTCATTTCGTTGCAAGCGGGTTTTTAAGTACTCTGGAGTCATTTCGTTGCAAGCGGGTTTTTAAGTGCTCTGAAGGCATTTCGTTGCAAGCGGGTTTTTAAGTGCTCTGGAGTCATTTCGTTGCAAGCGGGTTTTTACGTGTTCTGGAGTCATTTCGTTGCAAGCGTGTTTTTACATACTTCTCAGACATTTCACTGGAAGCGGGTTTTTTAAGTGCTCTGTAGGCATTTCGTTGCAAGCGGGTTTTTAAGTACTCTGGACTCATTTCGTTGCAAGCGTTTTATACATGCTCTGGAGTCATTTCTTTGCAAGCGGGTTTTTACATACTTCTCTGACATTTAACTGGAAGCGAGTTTTTTAAGTGCTCTGGAGTCATTTCGTTGCAAGCGGGTTTTTAAGTGCTCTGAAGGCATTTCGTTGTAAGCGCGTTTTTAAGTGCTCTGGAGTCATTTCGTTGCAATCGGGTTTTTACGTGTTCTGGAGTCATTTCGTTGCAAGCGGGTTTTTACATACTTCTCAGACATTTCACTGGAAGCGGGTTTTTTAAGTGTTCTGTAGGCATTTCGTTGAAAGCGGGTTTTTAAGTACTCTGGAGTCATTTCGTTGCAAGCGGGTTTTACATGCTCTGGAGTCATTTCGTTGTAAGCGGGTTTTTACATACTTCTCAGACATTTCACTGGAAGCGGGTTTTTTAAGTGCTCTGGAGTCATTTCGTTGCAAGTGGGTTTTTAAGTACTCTGGAGTCATTTCGTTGCAAGCGGGTTTTTACATACTTCTCAGACATTTCACTGGAAGCGGGTTTTTTAAGTGCTCTGGAGTCATTTCGTTGCAAGCGGGTTTTTAAGTACTCTGGATTCATTTCGTTGCAAGCGGGTTTTTAAGTGCTCTGGAGTCATTTCGTTGCAAGCGGGTTTTTACGTGCTCTGAAGGCATTTCGTTGTAAGCGGGTTCTTAAGTGCTCTGGAGTCATTTCGTTGCAAGCGGGTTCTTAAGTGCTCTGGAGTCATTTCGTTGCAAGCGGGTTTTTAAGTGCTCTGGAGTCATTTCGTTGCAAGCGGTTTTTTACGTGCTCTGAAGGCATTTCGTTGCAAGCGGGTTTTTAAGTGTTCTGGAGTCATTTGGTTGCAAGCGGGTTTTTAAGGGCTCTGAAGGCATTTTGTTCTAAGCGGGTTTTTAAGTGCTCTGGAGTCATTTCGTTGAAAGCGGGTTTTTAAGTGCTCTGGAGTCATTTTGTTGCAAGCGGGTTTTTAAGTGCTCTGAATGCATTTCGTTGTAAGCGGGTTTTTAAGTGTTCTGGAGTCATTTCGTTGCAAGCGGGTTTTTACGTGCTCTGGAGTCATTTCGTTGCAAGCTGGTTTTTAAGTGCTCTGGAGTCATTTCTTTGCAAGCGGGTTTTAAAGTGCTCTGGAGTCATTTCGTTTCAAGCGGGTTTTTAAGTGCTCTGGAGTAATTTCGTTGCAAGCGGGTTTTTAAGTGCTCTGGAGTCATTTCGTTGCAAGCGGGTTTTTAAGTGCTCTGAAGGCATTTCGTTGTAAGCGCGTTTTTAAGTGCTCTGGAGTCATTTCGTTGCAATCGGGTTTTTACGTGTTCTGGAGTCATTTCGTTGCAAGCGGGTTTTTACATACTTCTCAGACATTTCACTGGAAGCGGGTTTTTTAAGTGTTCTGTAGGCATTTCGTTGCAAGCGGGTTTTTAAGTATTCTGGAGTCATTTCGTTGCAAGCGGGTTTTACATGCTCTGGAGTCATTTCGTTGTAAGCGGGTTTTTAAGTACTCTGGAGTCATTTCGTTGCAAGCGGGTTTTTTAAGTGCTCTGGAGTCATTTCGTTGCAAGCGGGTTTTTAAGTACTCTGGAGTCATTTCGTTGCAAGCGGGTTTTGACATACTTCTGAGACATTTCACTGGAAGCGGGTTTTTTAAGTGCTCTGGAGTCATTTCGTTGCAAGCGGGTGTTTAAGTGCTCTGGAGTCATTTCGTTGCAAGCGGGTTTTTAAGTGCTCTGGAGTCATTTCGTTGCAAGCGGGTTTTTACGTGCTCTGAAGGCATTTCGTTGTAAGCGGGTTCTTAAGTGCTCTGGAGTCATTTCGTTGCAAGCGGGTTCTTAAGTGCTCTGGAGTCATTTCGTTGCAAGCGGGTTTTTAAGTGCTCTGGAGTCATTTCGTTGCAAGCGGTTTTTTACGTGCTCTGAAGGCATTTCGTTGCAAGCGGGTTTTTAAGTGTTCTGGAGTCATTTGGTTGCAAGCGGGTTTTTAAGGGCTCTGAAGGCATTTTGTTCTAAGCGGGTTTTTAAGTGCTCTGGAGTCATTTCGTTGAAAGCGTGTTTTTAAGTGCTCTGGAGTCATTTTGTTGTAAGCGGGTTTTTAAGTGCTCTGAATGCATTTCGTTGTAAGCGGGTTTTTAAGTGTTCTGGAGTCATTTCGTTGCAAGCGGGTTTTTACGTGCTCTGCAGTCATTTCGTTGCAAGCTGGTTTTTAAGTGCTCTGGAGTCATTTCTTTGCAAGCGGGTTTTTAAGTGCTCTGGAGTCATTTCGTTTCAAGCGGGTTTTTAAGTGCTCTGGAGTAATTTCGTTGCAAGCGGGTTTTTAAGTGCTCTGGAGTCATTTCGTTGCAAGCGGGTTTTTAAGTGCTCTGAAGGCATTTCGTTGTAAGCGCGTTTTTAAGTGCTCTGGAGTCATTTCGTTGCAATCGGGTTTTTACGTGTTCTGGAGTCATTTCGTTGCAAGCGGGTTTTTACATACTTCTCAGACATTTCACTGGAAGCGGGTTTTTTAAGTGTTCTGTAGGCATTTCGTTGCAAGCGGGTTTTTAAGTATTCTGGAGTCATTTCGTTGCAAGCGGGTTTTACATGCTCTGGAGTCATTTCGTTGTAAGCCGGTTTTTACATACTTCTCAGACATTTCACTGGAAGCGGGTTTTTTAAGTGCTCTGGAGTCATTTCGTTGCAAGCGGGTTTTTAAGTACTCTGGAGTCATTTCGTTGCAAGCGGGTTTTTACATACTTCTCAGACATTTCACTGGAAGCGGGTTTTTTAAGTGCTCTGGAGTCATTTCGTTGCAAGCGGGTTTAAAGTGCTCTGGAGTCATTTCGTTGCATGCGGGTTTTTATGTGTTCTGGAGTCATTTCGTTGCAAGCGGGTTTTTAAATACTTCTCTGACATTTAACTAGAAATGAGTTTTTTAAGTGCTCTGGAGTCATTTCGTTGCAAGCGGGTTTTTAAGTGCTCTGGAGTCATTTCGTTGCAAGCGGATGTTTAAGTGCTCTGGAGTCATTTCGTTGCAAGCGGGTTTTTAAGTGCTCTGTAGTCATTTCGTTGCAAGCGGGTTTTTAAGTGCTCTGAAGGCATTTCGTTGTAAGCGGGTTTTTAAGTGCTCTGGAGTCATTTCGTTGCAAGCAGGATTTTACGTGTTCTGGAGTCATTTCGTTGCAAGCGGGTTTTTACATACTTCTCAGATATTTCACTGAGAGCGGGTTTTTTAAGTGCTCTGGAGTCCTTTCATTGCAAGCGGGTTTTTATATGTTCTGGAGTCATTTCGTTGCAAGCGGGTTTTTAAGTACTCTGGAGTCATTTCGTTGCAAGCGGGTTTTTAAGTGCTCTGAGGGCATTTCGTTGTAAGCGGGTTTTTAAGTGCTCTGGAGTCATTTCGTTGCAAGCGGGTTTTTACGTGTTCTGGAGTCATTTCGTTGCAAGCGAGTTTTTACATACTTCTCAGACATTTCACTGGAAGCGAGTTTTTTAAATGTTCTGTAGGCATTTCGTTGCAAGCGGGTTTTTAAGTACTCTGGAGTCATTTCGTTGCAAGCGGGTTTTACATGCTCTGGAGGCATTTCGTTGTAAGCGGGTTTTTACATACTTCTCAGACATTTCACTGGAAGCGGGTTTTTTAAGTGCTCTGGAGTCATTTCGTTGCAAGCGGGTTTTTAAGTACTCTGGAGTCATTTCGTTGCAAGCGGGTTTTTACATACTTCTCAGACATTTCACTGGAAGCGGGTTTTTTAAGTGCTCTGGAGTCATTTCGTTGCAAGCGGGTTTTTAAGTACTCTGGAGTCATTTCGTTGCAAGCGGGTTTGTAAGTGCTCTGGAGTCATTTCGTTGCAAGCGGGTTTTTACGTGCTCTGAAGGCATTTCGTTGTAAGCGGGTTCTTAAGTCCTCTGGAGTCATTTCGTTGCAAGCGGGTTTTTAAGTGCTCTGGAGTCATTTCGTTGCAAGCGGGTTTTTACGTGCTCTGAAGGCATTTCGTTGCAAGCGGGTTCTTAAGTGCTCTGGAGTCATTTCGTTGCATGCGGGTTTTTAAGTACTCTGGAGTCATTTCTTTGCAAGCGGGTTTTTAAGTGCTCTGGAGTCATTTCATTGCAAGCAGGTTTTTAAGTGTTCTGGAGTCATTTGGTTGCAAGCGGGTTTTTAAGTGCTCTGGAGTCATTTCGTTGCAAGCGGGTTTTTAAGTACTCTGGAGTAATTTCGTTGCAAGCGGGTTTTTAAGTGCTCTGGAGTCATTTCTTTGCAAGCGGGTTTTTAAGTGCTCTGGAGGCATTTCGTTGTAAGCGGGTTTTTAAGTGCTCTGGAGTCATTTTGTTGCAAGCGGGTTTTTAAGTGCTCTGGAGTCATTTCGTTGCAAGCGGGTTTTTAAGTACTCTGGAGTAATTTCGTTGCAAGCGGGTTTTTAAGTGCTCTGGAGTCATTTCGTTGCAAGCGGGTTTTTAAGTGCTCTGGAGTCATTTCGTTGCTTGCGGGTTTTTATATGTTCTGGATTCATTTCGTTGCAAGCGGGTTTTTAAGAGCTCTGGAGTCATTTCGTTGCAAGCGGGTTTTTAAGTACTCTGGAGTCATTTCGTTGCAAGCGGGTTTTTAAGTGCTCTGAAGGCATTTCGTTGCAAGCGGGTTTTTAAGTGCTCTGGAGTCATTTCGTTGCAAGCGGGTTTTTACGTGTTCTGGAGTCATTTCGTTGCAAGCGTGTTTTTACATACTTCTCAGACATTTCACTGGAAGCGGGTTTTTTAAGTGCTCTGTAGGCATTTCGTTGCAAGCGGGTTTTTAAGTACTCTGGACTCATTTCGTTGCAAGCGTTTTATACATGCTCTGGAGTCATTTCTTTGCAAGCGGGTTTTTACATACTTCTCTGACATTTAACTGGAAGCGAGTTTTTTAAGTGCTCTGGAGTCATTTCGTTGCAAGCGGGTTTTTACATACTTCTCAGACATTTCACTGAGAGTGGGTTTTTTAAGTGCTCTGGAGTCATTTCGTTGCAAGCGGGTTTTTAAGTGCTCTGGAGTCATTTTGTTGCAAGCGGGTTTTTAAGTGCTCTGAAGGCATTACGTTGTAAGCGGGTTTTTAAGTGTTCTGGAGTCATTTCGTTGCAAGCGGATTTTTACGTGCTCTGGAGTCATTTCGTTGCAAGCTGGTTTTTAAGTGCTCTGGAGTCATTTCTTTGCAAGCGGGTTTTTAAGTGCTCTCGAGTCATTTCGTTTCAAGCGGGTTTTTAAGTGCTCTGGAGTAATTTCGTTGCAAGCGGGTTTTTAAGTGCTCTGGAGTCATTTTGTTGCAAGCGGGTTTTTAAGTGCTCTGAAGGCATTTCGTTGTAAGCGCGTTTTTAAGTGCTCTGGAGTCATTTCGTTGCAATCGGGTTTTTACGTGTTCTGGAGTCATTTCGTTGCAAGCGGGTTTTTACATACTTCTCAGACATTTCACTGGAAGCGGGTTTTTTAAGTGTTCTGTAGGCATTTCGTTGAAAGCGGGTTTTTAAGTACTCTGGAGTCATTTCGTTGCAAGCGGGTTTTACATGCTCTGGAGTCATTTCGTTGTAAGCGGGTTTTTACATACTTCTCAGACATTTCACTGGAAGCGGGTTTTTTAAGTGCTCTGGAGTCATTTCGTTGCAAGTGGGTTTTTAAGTACTCTGGAGTCATTTCGTTGCAAGCGGGTTTTTACATACTTCTCAGACATTTCACTGGAAGCGGGTTTTTTAAGTGCTCTGGAGTCATTTCGTTGCAAGCGGGTTTTTAAGTACTCTGGATTCATTTCGTTGCAAGCGGGTTTTTAAGTGCTCTGGAGTCATTTCGTTGCAAGCGGGTTTTTACGTGCTCTGAAGGCATTTCGTTGTAAGCGGGTTCTTAAGTGCTCTGGAGTCATTTCGTTGCAAGCGGGTTCTTAAGTGCTCTGGAGTCATTTCGTTGCAAGCGGGTTTTTAAGTGCTCTGGAGTCATTTCGTTGCAAGCGGTTTTTTACGTGCTCTGAAGGCATTTCGTTGCAAGCGGGTTTTTAAGTGTTCTGGAGTCATTTGGTTGCAAGCGGGTTTTTAAGGGCTCTGAAGGCATTTTGTTCTAAGCGGGTTTTTAAGTGCTCTGGAGTCATTTCGTTGAAAGCGGGTTTTTAAGTGCTCTGGAGTCATTTTGTTGCAAGCGGGTTTTTAAGTGCTCTGAATGCATTTCGTTGTAAGCGGGTTTTTAAGTGTTCTGGAGTCATTTCGTTGCAAGCGGGTTTTTACGTGCTCTGGAGTCATTTCGTTGCAAGCTGGTTTTTAAGTGCTCTGGAGTCATTTCTTTGCAAGCGGGTTTTTAAGTGTTCTGGAGTCATTTCGTTTCAAGCGGGTTTTTAAGTGCTCTGGAGTAATTTCGTTGCAAGCGGGTTTTTAAGTGCTCTGGAGTCATTTCGTTGCAAGCGGGTTTTTAAGTGCTCTGAAGGCATTTCGTTGTAAGCGCGTTTTTAAGTGCTCTGGAGTCATTTCGTTGCAATCGGGTTTTTACGTGTTCTGGAGTCATTTCGTTGCAAGCGGGTTTTTACATACTTCTCAGACATTTCACTGGAAGCGGGTTTTTTAAGTGTTCTGTAGGCATTTCGTTGCAAGCGGGTTTTTAAGTATTCTGGAGTCATTTCGTTGCAAGCGGGTTTTACATGCTCTGGAGTCATTTCGTTGTAAGCGGGTTTTTACATACTTCTCAGACATTTCACTGGAAGCGGGTTTTTTAAGTGCTCTGGAGTCATTTCGTTGCAAGCGGGTTTTTAAGTACTCTGGAGTCATTTCGTTGCAAGCGGGTTTTGACATACTTCTCAGACATTTCACTGGAAGCGGGTTTTTTAAGTGCTCTGGAGTCATTTCGTTGCAAGCGGGTGTTTAAGTGCTCTGGAGTCATTTCGTTGCAAGCGGGTTTTTAAGTGCTCTGGAGTCATTTCGTTGCAAGCGGGTTTTTACGTGCTCTGAAGGCATTTCGTTGTAAGCGGGTTCTTAAGTGCTCTGGAGTCATTTCGTTGCAAGCGGGTTCTTAAGTGCTCTGGAGTCATTTCGTTGCAAGCGGGTTTTTAAGTGCTCTGGAGTCATTTCGTTGCAAGCGGTTTTTTACGTGCTCTGAAGGCATTTCGTTGCAAGCGGGTTTTTAAGTGTTCTGGAGTCATTTGGTTGCAAGCGGGTTTTTAAGGGCTCTGAAGGCATTTTGTTCTAAGCGGGTTTTTAAGTGCTCTGGAGTCATTTCGTTGAAAGCGTGTTTTTAAGTGCTCTGGAGTCATTTTGTTGTAAGCGGGTTTTTAAGTGCTCTGAATGCATTTCGTTGTAAGCGGGTTTTTAAGTGTTCTGGAGTCATTTCGTTGCAAGCGGGTTTTTACGTGCTCTGCAGTCATTTCGTTGCAAGCTGGTTTTTAAGTGCTCTGGAGTCATTTCTTTGCAAGCGGGTTTTTAAGTGCTCTGGAGTCATTTCGTTTCAAGCGGGTTTTTAAGTGCTCTGGAGTAATTTCGTTGCAAGCGGGTTTTTAAGTGCTCTGGAGTCATTTCGTTGCAAGCGGGTTTTTAAGTGCTCTGAAGGCATTTCGTTGTAAGCGCGTTTTTAAGTGCTCTGGAGTCATTTCGTTGCAATCGGGTTTTTACGTGTTCTGGAGTCATTTCGTTGCAAGCGGGTTTTTACATACTTCTCAGACATTTCACTGGAAGCGGGTTTTTTAAGTGTTCTGTAGGCATTTCGTTGCAAGCGGGTTTTTAAGTATTCTGGAGTCATTTCGTTGCAAGCGGGTTTTACATGCTCTGGAGTCATTTCGTTGTAAGCGGGTTTTTACATACTTCTCAGACATTTCACTGGAAGCGGGTTTTTTAAGTGCTCTGGAGTCATTTCGTTGCAAGCGGGTTTTTAAGTACTCTGGAGTCATTTCGTTGCAAGCGGGTTTTTACATACTTCTCCGACATTTCACTGGAAGCGGGTTTTTTAAGTGCTCTGGAGTCATTTCGTTGCAAGCGGGTGTTTAAGTGCTCTGGAGTCATTTCGTTGCAAGCGGGTTTTTAAGTGCTCTGGAGTCATTTCGTTGCAAGCGGGTTTTTACATACTTCTCAGACATTTCACTGAGAGGGGGTTTTTAAGTGCTCTGGAGTCATTTCGTTGCAAGCTGGTTTTTAAGTGCTCTGAAGGCATTTCGTTGTAAGCGGGTTTTTAAGTGCTCTGGAGTCATTTTGTTGCAAGCGGGTTTTTAAGTACTCTGGAGTAATTTCGTTGCAAGCGGGTTTTTAAGTGCTCTGGAGTCATTTCGTTGCAAGCGGGTTTAAAGTGCTCTGGAGTCATTTCGTTGCATGCGGGTTTTTATGTGTTCTGGAGTCATTTCGTTGCAAGCGGGTTTTTAAATACTTCTCTGACATTTAACTAGAAATGAGTTTTTTAAGTGCTCTGGAGTCATTTCGTTGCAAGCGGGTTTTTAAGTGCTCTGGAGTCATTTCGTTGCAAGCGGATGTTTAAGTGCTCTGGAGTCATTTCGTTGCAAGCGGGTTTTTAAGTGCTCTGGAGTCATTTCGTTGCAAGCGGGTTTTTAAGTGCTCTGAAGGCATTTCGTTGTAAGCGGGTTTTTAAGTGCTCTGGAGTCATTTCGTTGCAAGCAGGATTTTACGTGTTCTGGAGTCATTTCGTTGCAAGCGGGTTTTTACATACTTCTCAGATATTTCACTGAGAGCGGGTTTTTTAAGTGCTCTGGAGTCCTTTCATTGCAAGCGGGTTTTTATATGTTCTGGAGTCATTTCGTTGCAAGCGGGTTTTTAAGTACTCTGGAGTCATTTCGTTGCAAGCGGGTTTTTAAGTGCTCTGAAGGCATTTCGTTGTAAGCGGGTTTTTAAGTGCTCTGGAGTCATTTCGTTGCAAGCGGGTTTTTACGTGTTCTGGAGTCATTTCGTTGCAAGCGAGTTTTTACATACTTCTCAGACATTTCACTGGAAGCGAGTTTTTTAAGTGTTCTGTAGGCATTTCGTTGCAAGCGGGTTTTTAAGTACTCTGGAGTCATTTCGTTGCAAGCGGGTTTTACATGCTCTGGAGTCATTTCGTTGTAAGCGGGTTTTTACATACTTCTCAGACATTTCACTGGAAGCGGGTTTTTTAAGTGCTCTGGAGTCATTTCGTTGCAAGCGGGTTTTTAAGTACTCTGGAGTCATTTCGTTGCAAGCGGGTTTTTACATACTTCTCAGACATTTCACTGGAAGCGGGTTTTTTAAGTGCTCTGGAGTCATTTCGTTGCAAGCGGGTTTTTAAGTACTCTGGAGTCATTTCGTTGCAAGCGGGTTTTTAAGTGCTCTGGAGTCATTTCGTTGCAAGCGGGTTTTTACGTGCTCTGAAGGCATTTCGTTGTAAGCGGGTTCTTAAGTGCTCTGGAGTCATTTCGTTGCAAGCGGGTTTTTAAGTGCTCTGGAGTCATTTCGTTGCAAGCGGGTTTTTACGTGCTCTGAAGGCATTTCGTTGCAAGCGGGTTCTTAAGTGCTCTGGAGTCATTTCGTTGCATGCGGGTTTTTAAGTACTCTGGAGTCATTTCGTTGCAAGCGGGTTTTTACATACTTCTCAGACATTTCACTGGAAGCGGGTTTTTTAAGTGCTCTGGAGTCATTTCGTTGCAAGCGGGTTTTTAAGTGTTCTGGAGTCATTTGGTTGCAAGCCGGTTTTTAAGTGCTCTGGAGGCATTTCGTTGTAAGCGGGTTTTTAAGTGCTCTGGAGTCATTTCGTTGCAAGCGGGTGTTTAAGTGCTCTGGAGTCATTTCGTTGCAAGCGGGTTTTTAAGTGCTCTGGAGTCATTTCGTTGCAAGCGGGTTTTTAAGTGCTCTGGAGTCATTTCGTTGCTTGCGGGTTTTTATATGTTCTGGATTCATTTCGTTGCAAGCGGGTTTTTAAGTGCTCTGGAGTCATTTCGTTGCAAGCGGGTTTTTAAGTACTCTGGAGTCATTTCGTTGCAAGCGGGTTTTTAAGTGCTCTGAAGGCATTTCGTTGCAAGTGGGTTTTTAAGTGCTCTGGAGTCATTTCGTTGCAAGCGGGTTTTTACGTGTTCTGGAGTCATTTCGTTGCAAGCGGGTTTTTACATACTTTTCAGACATTTCACTGGAAGCGGGTTTTTTAAGTGCTCTGTAGGCATTTCGTTGCAAGCGGGTTTTTAAGTACTCTGGAGTCCTTTCGTTGCAAGCGTTTTATACATGCTCTGGAGTCATTTCTTTGCAAGCGGGTTTTTACATACTTCTCTGACATTTAACTGGAAGCGAGTTTTTTAAGTACTCTGGAGTCATTTCGTTGCAAGTGGGTTTTTACATACTTCTCAGACATTTCACTGGAAGCTTGTTTTTTAAGTGCTCTGGAGTCATTTCGTTGCAAGCGGGTTTTTAAGTGCTCTGGAGTCATTTCGTTGCAAGCGGGTTTTTAAGTGCTCTGGAGTCATTTCGTTGCAAGCGGGTTTTTAAGTGCTCTGGAGTCATTTCGTTGCAAGCGGGTTTTTAAGTGCTCTGGAGTCATTTCGTTGCAAGCGGGTATTTAAGTGTTCTGGAGTCATTTCGTTGCAAGCGGGTTTTTAAGTGCTCTGGAGTCATTTCGTTGCAAGCGGGTTTTTAAGTACTCTGGAGTCATTTCGTTGCAAGCGGGTTTTTAAGTGCTCTGGAGTCATTTCGTTTCAAGCGGGTGTTTAAGTGCTCTGGAGTCATTTCGTTGCAAGCGGGTTTTTAAGTGCTCTGGAGTCATTTCGTTGCAAACGGGTTTTTACGTGTTCTGGAGTCATTTCGTTGCAAGCGGGTTTTTACATACTTCTCAGACATTTCACTGAAAGCGGGTTTTTTAAGTGCTCTGGAGTCATTTCGTTGCAAGCGGGTTTTTAAGTGCTCTGAAGGCATTTCGTTGTAAGCGGGTTTTTAAGTGTTCTGGAGTCATTTCGTTGCAAGCGGGTTTTTACGTGCTCTGGAGTCATTTCGTTGCAAGCTGGTTTTTAAGTGCTCTGGAGTCATTTCGTTGCAAGCGGGTTTTTACGTGTTCTGGAGTCATTTCGTTGTAAGCGGGTTTTTACATACTTCTCAGACATTTCACTGGAAGCGGGTTTTTTAAGTGTTCTGTAGGCATTTCGTTGCAAGCGGGTTTTTAAGTACTCTGGAGTCATTTCGTTGCAAGCGGGTTTTACATGCTCTGGAGTCATTTCGTTGTAAGCGGGTTTTTACATACTTCTCTGACATTTAACTAGAAATGAGTTTTTTAAGTGCTCTGGAGTCATTTCGTTGCAAGCGGGTTTTTACATACTTCTCAGACATTTCACTGGAAGCGGGTTTTTTAAGTGCTCTGGAGTCATTTCGTTGCAAGCGGGTTTTTAAGTACTCTGGAGTCATTTCGTTGCAAGCGGGTTTTTAAGTGCTCTGGAGTCATTTCGTTGCAAGCGGGTATTTAAGTGTTCTGGAGTCATTTCGTTGCAAGCGGGTTTTTAAGTGCTCTGGAGTCATTTCGTTGCAAGCGGGTTTTTAAGTGCTCTGGAGTCATTTCGTTGCAAGCGAGTTTTTAAGTGCTCTGGAGTCATTTCGTTTCAAGCGGGTGTTTAAGTGCTCTGGAGTCATTTCGTTGCAAGCGGGTTTTTAAGTGCTCTGGAGTCATTTCGTTGCAAGCGGGTTTTTAAGTGCTCTGAAGGCATTTTGTTGTAAGCGGGTTATTAAGTGCTCGGGAGTCATTTCGTTCCAAGGAGGTTTTTACGTGTTCTGGAGTCATTTCGTTCCAAGCGGGTTTTTACATACTTCTCAGACATTTCACTGAGAGCGGGTTTTTTAAGTGCTCTGGAGTCATTTCGTTCCAAGCGGGTTTTTAAGTGGTCTGAAGGCATTTTGTTGCAAGCGTGTTTTTAAGTGCTCTGGAGTCATTTCGTTCCAAGCGGGTTTTTACGTGCTCTGAAGTCATTTCGTTGCAAGCGGGTTTTTACGTGCTCTGGAGTCATTTCGTTGCAAGCGGGTTTTTACGTGCTCTGGAGTCATTTCGTTGCAAGCTGGTTTTTAAGTGCTCTGGAGTCATTTCTTTGCAAGCGGGTTTTTAAGTGCTCTGGAGTCATTTCATTGCAAGCAGGTTTTTAAGTGCTCTGGAGTCATTTGGTTGCAAGCGGGTTTTTAAGTGCTCTGGAGGCATTTCGTTGTAAGCGGGTTTTTAAGTGCTCTGGAGTCATTTCGTTGCAAGCGGGTTTTTAAGTGCTCTGGAGGCATTTCGTTGCAAGCGGGTTTTTAAGTGCTCTGGAGTCATTTCGTTGCAAGCGGGTTTTTAAGTGCTCTGGAGTCATTTCGTTGCTTGCGGGTTTTTATATGTTCTGGATTCATTTCGTTGCAAGCGGGTTTTTAAGTGCTCTGGAGTCATTTCGTTGCAAGCGGGTTTTCAAGTACTCTGGAGTCATTTCGTTGCAAGCGGGTTTTTAAGTGCTCTGAAGGCATTTCGTTGCAAGCGGGTTTTTAAGTGCTCTGGAGTCATTTCGTTGCAAGCGGGTTTTTACGTGTTCTGGAGTCATTTCGTTGCAAGCGTGTTTTTACATACTTCTCAGACATTTCACTGGAAGCGGGTTTTTTAAGTGCTCTGTAGGCATTTCGTTGCAAGCGGGTTTTTAAGTACTCTGGAGTCATTTCGTTGCAAGCGTTTTATACATGCTCTGGAGTCATTTCTTTGCAAGCGGGTTTTTACATACTTCTCTGACATTTAACTGGAAGCGAGTTTTTTAAGTGCTCTGGAGTCATTTCGTTGCAAGCGGGTTTTTACATACTTCTCAGACATTTCACTGAGAGTGGGTTTTTTAAGTGCTCTGGAGTCATTTCGTTGCAAGCGGGTTTTTAAGTGCTCTGGAGTCATTTTGTTGCAAGCGGGTTTTTAAGTGCTCTGAAGGCATTTCGTTGTAAGCGGGTTTTTAAGTGTTCTGGAGTCATTTCGTTGCAAGCGGGTTTTTACGTGCTCTGGAGTCATTTCGTTGCAAGCTGGTTTTTAAGTGCTCTGGAGTAATTTCGTTGCAAGCGGGTTTTTAAGTGCTCTGGAGTCATTTCGTTGCAAGCGGGTTTTTAAGTGCTCTGAAGGCATTTCGTTGTAAGCGCGTTTTTAAGTGCTCTGGAGTCATTTCGTTGCAATCGGGTTTTTACGTGTTCTGGAGTCATTTCGTTGCAAGCGGGTTTTTACATACTTCTCAGACATTTCACTGGAAGCGGGTTTTTTAAGTGTTCTGTAGGCATTTCGTTGCAAGCGGGTTTTTAAGTACTCTGGAGTCATTTCGTTGCAAGCGGGTTTTACATGCTCTGGAGTCATTTCGTTGTAAGCGGGTTTTTACATACTTCTCAGACATTTCACTGGAAGCGGGTTTTTTAAGTGCTCTGGAGTCATTTCGTTGCAGGCGGGTTTTTAAGTACTCTGGAGTCATTTCGTTGCAAGCGGGTTTTTACATACTTCTCAGACATTTCACTGGAAGCAGGTTTTTTAAGTGCTCTGGAGTCATTTCGTTGCAAGCGGGTGTTTAAGTGCTCTGGAGTCATTTCGTTGCAAGCGGGTTTTTAAGTGCTCTGGAGTCATTTCGTTGCAAGCGGGTTTTTAAGTACTCTGGAGTCATTTCGTTGCAAGCGTTTTATACATGCTCTGGAGTCATTTCTTTGCAAGCGGGTTTTTACATACTTCTCTGACATTTAACTGGAAGCGAGTTTTTTAAGTGCTCTGGAGTCATTTCGTTGCAAGCGGGTTTTTACATACTTCTCAGACATTTCACTGAGAGTGGGTTTTTTAAGTGTTCTGGAGTCATTTCGTTGCAAGCGGGTTTTTACGTGCTCTGGAGTCATTTCGTTGCAAGCTGGTTTTTAAGTGCTCTGGAGTCATTTCTTTGCAAGCGGGTTTTTAAGTGCTCTGGAGTCATTTCGTTTCCAGCGGGTTTTTAAGTGCTCTGGAGTAATTTCGTTGCAAGCGGGTTTTTAAGTGCTCTGGAGTCATTTCGTTGCAAGCGGGTTTTTAAGTGCTCTGAAGGCATTTCGTTGTAAGCGCGTTTTTAAGTGCTCTGGAGTCATTTCGTTGCAATCGGGTTTTTACGTGTTCTGGAGTCATTTCGTTGCAAGCGGGTTTTTACATACTTCTCAGACATTTCACTGGAAGCGTGTTTTTTAAGTGTTCTGTAGGCATTTCGTTGCAAGCGGGTTTTTAAGTACTCTTGAGTCATTTCGTTGCAAGCGGGTTTTACATGCTCTGGAGTCATTTCGTTGTAAGCGGGTTTTTACATACTTCTCAGACATTTCACTGGAAGCGGGTTTTTTAAGTGCTCTGGAGTCATTTCGTTGCAAGCGGGTTTTTAAGTACTCTGGAGTCATTTCGTTGCAAGCGGGTTTTTATATACTTCTCAGACATTTCACTGGAAGCGGGTTTTTTAAGTGCTCTGGAGTCATTTCGTTGCAAGCGGGTGTTTAAGTGCTCTG
>NW_026843646.1:12398591-12403591 GCF_030254825.1 Meriones unguiculatus | reverse complement strand
GTTCTTTCTATGGAAACTTGTTTCTGTGCCATACAGTGCGAGATAAAACTTTTCGGTTTTCCTGTATTCCTAATTGTGCGAGCGACACAAATGTGATTTAGTGTACAAAGTAGTGCTTTGGATTTCTGTTCTTCGGTTGGAAACTTGTTTCTGTGCTTTACAGTGTGATATATCAGTTTTCAGTTTTCCTGTTGTAATAATTGAATGGGCGATACGTATGTGATTTAGTTTACAAAGTTGTGCTTTGCTTTTCTGTTCTTTCGATGGAAACTTGTTTCTGTGCGGTACAGTGTAAGATAACACTTTTCGGTTTTCCTGTATTCTTAATTGAGCGAGTGACACACATGTGATTCAGTTTACAAAGTAGTGCTTTTCATTTATGTTCTTTCGTTGGAAACTTGTTCCTGTTAGGAATAAGTTAGGTTTAGGGTCAGGGTTAGGGTTAGGGTTAGGTTAGGGCTGGGTAAGGGATAGGGTTAGGGTTAGGGTTAGGGTTAGGGTTAGGGTTAGGGGTTAGGGTTAGGGTTAGGGTTAGGGTTAGGGACTTAGGTTTAGGGTTAGGGTTATATCATTTTTCAGGTTTCCTGTTATAATAATTGAACAGGCGACACATATGTGAATTATTTTACAAAGTTGTGCTTTGCGTTTCTGTTCTTTCAATGGAAACTTGTTTCTGTGCCGTACAGTGCGAGATAACACTTTTCAGTTTTCCTGTATTCCTAATTGAGCAAGCCAAACACAGGTGATTCCGTTTAAAAGTAGTGCTTTGCTTTTCTGTTCTTTCGTTGGAAACTTGTTCTTGTGCTGTACAGTGAGATATATCACTTTTCAGTTTTCCTGTATTCCTAATGGAGCGAGTGACACACATGTGATTTAGTTTACAAATTAGTGATTTTCTTTTTTGTTCTTTCATTTGAAACTTGTTCCTGTGCTGTACAATATGATATATCACTTTTCAGTTTTCCTGTTATAATAATTGAACAGGCGACACATATGTGAATTCGTTTACAAAGTTGTGCTTTGAGTTTCTGTTCTTTCGATGGAAACTTTTTCCTGTGCTGTGCAGTGCGTTATATCACTTTTCAGTTTTCCTGTTATAATAATTGAACAGGGGACAGGTATGTGAATAAGTTTACAAAGTTGTGCTTTGCAGTTCTGTTCTTTCTATGGAAACTTGTTTCTGTGCCATACAGTGCGAGATAAAACTTTTCGGTTTTCCTGTATTCCTAATTGTGCGAGCGACACAAATGTGATTTAGTGTACAAAGTAGTGCTTTGGATTTCTGTTCTTCGGTTGGAAACTTGTTTCTGTGCTGTACAGTGTGATATATCAGTTTTCAGTTTTCCTGTTGTAATAATTGAATGGGCGATACGTATGTGATTTAGTTTACAAAGTTGTGCTTTGCTTTTCTGTTCTTTCGATGGAAACTTGTTTCTGTGCCGTACAGTGCAAGATAACACTTTTCGGTTTTCCTGTATTCTTAATTGAGCGAGTGACGACATGTGATTCAGTTTACAAAGTAGTGCTTTTCATTTAAGTTCTTTCGTTGGAAACTTGTTCCTGTTAGGAATAAGTTAGGGTTAGGGTTAGGTTAGGGCTCGGTAAGGGATATGGTTAGGGTTAGGGTTAGGGTTAGGGTTAGGGTTAGGGTTAGGGTTAGGTTAGGGCTGGGTAAGGAATAGGTTTAGGGTTAGGGTAAGGGTTAGGATTAGGGTTAGGTTTAGGGGTTAGGGTTAGGGTTAGGGTTAGGGTTAGGGTTATATCACTTTTCAGGTTTCCTGTTATAATAATTGAACAGGCGACACATATGTGAATTAGTTTACAAAGTTGTGCTTTGCGTTTCTGTTCTTTCAATGGAAACTTGTTTCTGTGCCGTACAGTGCGAGATAACACATTTCAGTTTTCCTGTATTCCTAATTGAGCGAGCGACACACAGGTGACACAGAAACTTGTTCCTGTGTTGTACAATATGATATATCACTTTTCAGTTTTCCATTTAAAAGTAGTGCTTTGCTTTTCTGTTCTTCCGTTGGAAACTTGTTCTTGTGCTGTACAGTGAGATATATCACTTTTCAGTTTTTCTGTATTCCTAATGGAGCGAGTTTCACACATGTGATTTAGTTTACAAATTAGTGATTTTCTTTTTTCATTTGAAACTTGTTCCTGTGCTGTACAATATGATATATCACTTTTCAGTTTTCCTGTTATAATAATTGAACAGGCGACACGTATGTGAATTCGTTTACAAAGTTGTGCTTTGAGTTTCTGTTCTTTCGATGGAAATTTTTTCCTGTGCTGTGCAGTCCGTTATATCACTTTTCAGTTTTCCTGTTATAATAATTGAACAGGCGACATATATGTGAATTAGTTTATAAAGTTGTGCTTTGCGTTTCTGTTCTTTCGATCGAAACTTGTTCCTGTGCTGTGCAGTGCGTTATATCACGTTTCAGTTTTCCTGTTATAATAATTGAACAGGGGACACGAATGTGAATTAGTTTACAAAGTTGTGCTTTGCAGTTCTGTTCTTTCTATGGAAACTTGTTTCTGTGCCTTACAGTGCGAGATAAAACTTTTCGGTTATCCTGTATTCCTGATTGTGCGAGCGACACAAATGTGATTTAGTGTACAAAGTAGTGCTTTGGATTTCTGTTCTTCGGTTGGAAACTTGTTTCTGTGCTGTACAGTGTGATATATCAGTTTTCAGTTTTCCTGTTGTAATAATTGAATGGGCGATATGTATGTGATTTAGTTTACAAAGTTGTGCTTTGCAGTTCTGTTCTTTCTATGGAAACTTGTTTCTGTGCCGTACAGTGCAAGATAACACTTTTCGGTTTTCCTGTATTCTTAATTGAGCGAGTGACACACATGTGATTCAGTTTAGAAAGTAGTGCTTTTCATTTACGTTCTTTCGTTGGAAACATGTTCCTGTTAGGAATAAGTTAGGGTTAGGGTCAGGGTTAGGGTTAGGGTTCGGTTAGGGCTCGGTAAGGGATAGGGTTAGGGTTAAGGTTAGGGTTAGGGTTAGGGTTAGGGTTAGGTTAGGGCTGGGTAAGGGATAGGGTTAGGGTTAGGGTTACGGTAGGGTTAGGGTTAGGGGTTAGGGTAAGGGTTAGGGTTAGGGTTAGGGACTTAGGGTTAGGGTTAGGGTTAGGGTTATATCACTTTTCAGGTTTCCTGTTATAATAATTGAACAGGCGACACATATGTGAATTAGTTTACAAAGTTGTGCTTTGCGTTTCTGTTCTTTCAATGGAAACTTGTTTCTGTGCCGTACAATGCGAGATAACACTTTTCAGTTTTCCTGTATTCCTAATTGAGCGAGCGACACACAGGTGATTCCGTTTAAAAGTAGTGCTTTGCTTTTCTGTTCTTTCGTTGGAAACTTGTTCTTGTGCTGTACAGTGAGATATATCACTTTTCAGTTTTTCTGTATTCCTAATGGAGCGAGTGACACACATGTGATTTAGTTTACAAATTAGTGATTTTCTTTTTTGTTCTTTCATTTGAAACTTGTTCCTGTGCTGTACAATATGATATATCACTTTTCAGTTTTCCTGTTATAATAATTGAACAGGCGACACGTATGTGAATTCGTTTACAAAGTTGTGCTTTGAGTTTCTGTTCTTTCGATGGAAACTTTTTCCTGTGCTGAGCAGTGCGTTATATCACTTTTCAGTTTTCCTGTTATAATAATTGAACAGGGGACACGTATGTGAATTAGTTTACAAAGTTGTGCTTTGTGTTTCTGTTCTTTCGATGGAAACTTGTTCCTGTGCTGTGCAGTGCGTTATATCACTTTTCAGTTTTCCTGTTATAATAATTGAACAGGGGACACGTATGTGAATTAGTTTACAAAGTTGTGCTTTGCATTTCTGTTCTTTCTTTGGAAACTTGTTTCTGTGCCATACAGTGCGAGATAAAACTTTTCGGTTTTCCTGTATTCCTAATTGTGCGAGTGACACAAATGTGATTTAGTGTACAAAGTAGTGCTTTGGATTTCTGTTCTTCGGTTGGAAACTTGTTTCTGTGCTGTACAGTGTGATATATCAGTTTTCAGTTTTCCTGTTGTAATAATTGAACAGGGGACACGTATGTGATTTAGTTTACAAAGTTGTGCTTTGCTTTTCTGTTCTTTCGATGGAAACTTGTTTCTGTGCCGTACAGTGCAAGATAACACTTTTCGGTTTTCCTGTATTCTTAATTGAGCGAGTGACACACATGTGATTCAGTTTACAAAGTAGTGCTTTTCATTTATGTTCTTTCGTTGGAAACTTGTTCCTGTTAGGAATAAGTTAGGTTTAGGGTCAGGGTTAGGGTTAGGGTTAGGTTAGGGCTGGGTAAGGGATAGGGTTAGGGTCAGGGTTAGGGTTAGGGTTAGGGTTAGGGGTTAGGGTTAAGGTTAGGGTTAGGGTTAGGGACTTAGGTTTAGGGTTAGGGTTATATCACTTTTCAGGTTTCCTGTTATAATAATTGAACAGGCGACACATATGTGAATTATTTTACAAAGTTGTGCTTTGCATTTCTGTTCTTTCAATGGAAACTTGTTTCTGTGCCGTACAGTGCGAGATAACACTTTTCAGTTTTCCTGTATTCCTAATTGAGCAAGCCACACACAGGTGATTCCGTTTAAAAGTAGTGCTTTGCTTTTCTGTTCTTTCGTTGGAAACTTGTTCTTGTGCTGTACAGTGAGATATATCACTTTTCAGTTTTCCTGTATTCCTAATGGAGCGAGTGTCACACATGTGATTTAGTTTACAAATTAGTGATTTTCTTTTTTGTTCTTTCATTTGAAACTTGTTCCTGTGCTGTACAATATGATATATCACTTTTCAGTTTTCCTGTTATAATAATTGAACAGGCGACACGTATGTGAATTCGTTTACAAAGTTGTGCTTTGCGTTTCTGTTCTTTCAATGGAAACTTGTTTCTGTGCCGTACAGTGCGAGATAACACATTTCAGTTTTCCTGTATTCCTAATTGATCGAGCGACACACAGGTGA
>NW_026843646.1:12388591-12393591 GCF_030254825.1 Meriones unguiculatus | reverse complement strand
CCTGTTATAATAATTGAACAGGGGACACGTATGTGAATTAGTTTACAAAGTTGTGCTTTGCAGTTCTGTTCTTTCTAGGGAAACTTGTTTCTGTGCCATACAGTGCGAGATAAAACTTTTCAGTTTTCCTGTATTCCTAATTGTGCGAGCGACACAAATGTGATTTAGTGTACAAAGTAGTGCTTTGGATTTCTGTTCTTCGGTTGGAAACTTGTTTCTGTGCTGTACAGTGTGATATATCAGTTTTCAGTTTTCCTGTTGTAATAATTGAATGGGCGATACGTATGTGATTTAGTTTACAAAGTTGTGCTTTGCTTTTCTGTTCTTTCGATGGAAACTTGTTTCTGTGCCGTACAGTGCAAGATAACACTTTTCGGTTTTCCTGTATTCTTAATTGAGCAAGTGATACACATGTGATTCAGTTTACAAAGTAGTGCTTTTCATTTATGTTCTTTCGTTGGAAACTTGTTCCTGTTAGGAATAAGTTAGGGTTAGGGTCAGGGTTAGGGTTAGGGTTAGTGTTAGATTAGGGCTCGGTAAGGGATAGGGGTAGGGTTAGGGTTAGGGTTAGGTTAGGGCTGGGTAAGGGATAGGGTTAGGGTTAGGGTTAGGGGTTAGGGTTAGGGTTAGGGTTAGGGACTTAGGGTTAGGGTTAGGGTTAGGGTTATATCACTTTTCAGGTTTCCTGTTATAATAATTGAACAGGCGACACATATGTGAATTAGTTTACAAAGTTGTGCTTTGCGTTTCTGTTCTTTCAATGGAAACTTGTTTCTGTGCCGTACAGTGCGAGATAACACTTTTCAGTTTTCCTGTATTCCTAATTGAGCGAGCAACACACAGGTGATTCCGTTTAAAAGTAGTGCTTTGCTTTTCTGTTCTTTCGTTGGAAACTTGTTCTTGTGCTGTACAGTGAGATATATCACTTTTCAGTTTTTCTGTATTCCTAATGGAGCGAGTGACACACATGTGATTTAGTTTACAAATTAGTGATTTTCTTTTTTGTTCTTTCATTTGAAACTTGTTCCTGTGCTGTACAATATGATATATCACTTTTCAGTTTTCCTGTTATAATAATTGAACAGGCGACACGTATGTGAATTCGATTACAAAGTTGTGCTTTGCAGTTCTGTTCTTTCTAGGGAAACTTGTTTCTGTGCCATACAGTGCGAGATAAAACTTTTCGGTTTTCCTGTATTCCTAATTGTGCGAGCGACACAAATGTGATTTAGTGTACAAAGTAGTGCTTTGGATTTCTGTTCTTCGGTTGGAAACTTGTTTCTGTGCTGTACAGTGTGATATATCAGTTTTCAGTTTTCCTGTTGTAATAATTGAATGGGCGATACGTATGTGATTTAGTTTTCAAAGTTGTGCTTTACTTTTCTGTTCTTTCGATGGAAACTTGTTTCTGTGCCGTACAGTGCAAGATAACACTTTTCGGTTTTCATGTATTCTTAATTGAGAGAGTGACACACATGTGATTCAGTTTACAAAGTAGTGCTTTTCATTTACGTTCTTTCGTTGGAAACTTGTTCCTGTTAGGAATAAGTTAGGGTTAGGGTCAGGGTTAGGGTTAGGGTTAGGTAAGGGCTGGGTAAGGGATAGGGTTAGGGTTAGGGTTAGGGTTAGGGTTAGGTTTAGGGTTAGGGTTAGGTGTTAGGGTTAGGGTTAGGGTTAGGGACTTAGGGTTAGGGTTAGGGTTAGGGTTATATCACTTTTCAGGTTTCCTGTTATAATAATTGAACAGGCGACACATATGTGAATTAGTTTACAAAGTTGTGCTTTGCGTTTCTGTTCTTTCAATGGAAACTTGTTTCTGTGCCGTACAGTGCGAGATAACACTTTTCAGTTTTCCTGTATTCCTAATTGAGCGAGCGACACACAGGTGATTCCGTTTAAAAGTAGTGCTTTGCTTTTCTGTTCTTTCCTTGGAAACTTGTTCTTGTGCTGTACAGTGAGATATATCACTTTTCAGTTTTCCTGTATTCCTAATGGAGCGAGTGACACACATGTGATTTAGTTTACAAATTAGTGATTTTATTTTTTGTTCTTTCATTTGAAACTTGTTCCTGTGCTGTACAATATGATATATCACTTTTCAGTTTTCCTGTTATAATAATTGAACAGGCGACACGTATGTCAATTCGTTTACAAAGTTGTCCTTTGCGTTTTTGTTCTTTCCATGGAAACTTGTTCCTGTGCTGTGCAGTGCGTTATATCACTTTTCAGTTTTCCTGTTATAATAATTGAACAGGGGACACGTATGTGAATTAGTTTACAAAGTTGTGCTTTGCATTTCTGTTCTTTCTTTGGAAACTTGTTTCTGTGCCATACAGTGCGCTTTAAAACTTTTCGGTTTTCCTGTATTCCTAATTGTGCGAGCGACACAAATGTGATTTAGTGTACAAAGTAGTGCTTTGGATTTCTGTTCTTCGGTTGGAAACTTGTTTCTGTGCTGTACAGTGTGATATATCAGTTTTCAGTTTTCCTGTTGTAATAATTGAATGGGCGATACGTATGTGATTTAGTTAACAAAGTTGTGCTTTGCTTTTCTGTTCTTTCGATGGAAACTTGTTTCTGTGCCGTACAGTGCAAGATAACACTTTTCGGTTTTCCTGTATTCTTAATTGAGCGAGTGACACACATGTGATTCAGTTTACAAAGTAGTGCTTTTCATTTACGTTCTTTCGTTGGAAACTTGTTCCTGTTAGGAATAAGTTAGGGTTAGGGTCAGGGTTAGGGTTAGGTTTAGGGTTAGGTTAGGGCTCGGTAAGGGATAGGGGTAGGGTTAGGGTTAGGGTTAGGGTTAGGTTAGGGCTGGGTAAGGGATAGGGTTAGGGTTAGGATTAGGGGTTAGGGTTAGGGTTAGGGTTAGGGTTAGGGACTTAGGGTTAGGGTTAGGGTTAGGGTTATATCACTTTTCAGATTTCCTGTTATAATAATTGAACAGGCGACACATATGTGAATTAGTTTACAAAATTGTGCTTTGCGTTTCTGTTCTTTCAATGGAAACTTGTTTCTGTGCCGTACAGTGCGAGATAACACTTTTCAGTTTTCCTGTATTCCTAATTGAGCGAGCAACACACAGGTGATTCCGTTTAAAAGTAGTGCTTTGCTTTTCTGTTATTTCGTTGGAAACTTGTTCTTGTGCTGTACAGTGAGATATATCACTTTTCAGTTTTTCTGTATTCCTAATGGAGCGAGTGACACACATGTGATTTAGTTTACAAATTAGTGATTTTCTTTTTTGTTCTTTCATTTGAAACTTGTTCCTGTGCTGTACAATATGATATATCACTTTTCAGTTTTCCTGTTATAATAATTGAACAGGCGACACGTATGTGAATTCGTTTACAAAGTTGTGCTTTGCAGTTCTGTTCTTTCTAGGGAAACTTGTTTCTGTGCCATACAGTGCGAGATAAAACTTTTCGGTTTTCCTGTATTCCTAATTGTGCGAGCGACACAAATGTGATTTAGTGTACAAAGTAGTGCTTTGGATTTCTGTTCTTCGGTTGGAAACTTGTTTCTGTGCTGTACAGTGTGATATATCAGTTTTCAGTTTGCCTGTTGTAATAATTGAATGGGCGATACGTATGTGATTTAGTTTACAAAGTTGTGCTTTACTTTTCTGTTCTTTCGATGGAAACTTGTTTCTGTGCCGTACAGTGCAAGATAACACTTTTCGGTTTTCATGTATTCTTAATTGAGAGAGTGACACACATGTGATTCAGTTTACAAAGTAGTGCTTTTCATTTACGTTCTTTCGTTGGAAACTTGTTCCTGTTAGGAATAAGTTAGGGTTAGGGTCAGGGTTAGGGTTAGGGTTAGGTTAGGGCTGGGTAAGGGATAGGGTTAGGGTTAGGGTTAGGGTTAGGTTTAGGGTTAGGGTTAGGTGTTAGGGTTAGGGTTAGGGTTAGGGACTTAGGGTTAGGGTTAGGGTTAGGGTTATATCACTTTTCAGGTTTCCTGTTATAATAATTGAACAGGCGACACATATGTGAATTAGTTTACAAAGTTGTGCTTTGCGTTTCTGTTCTTTCAATGGAAACTTGTTTCTGTGCCGTACAGTGCGAGATAACACTTTTCAGTTTTCCTGTATTCCTAATTGAGCGAGCGACACACAGGTGATTCCGTTTAAAAGTAGTGCTTTGCTTTTCTGTTCTTTCCTTGGAAACTTGTTCTTGTGCTGTACAGTGAGATATATCACTTTTCAGTTTTCCTGTATTCCTAATGGAGCGAGTGACACACATGTGATTTAGTTTACAAATTAGTGATTTTATTTTTTGTTCTTTCATTTGAAACTTGTTCCTGTGCTGTACAATATGATATATCACTTTTCAGTTTTCCTGTTATAATAATTGAACAGGCGACACGTATGTGAATTCGTTTACAAAGTTGTCCTTTGCGTTTTTGTTCTTTCCATGGAAACTTGTTCCTGTGCTGTGCAGTGCGTTATATCACTTTTCAGTTTTCCTGTTATAATAATTGAACAGGGGACACGTATGTGAATTAGTTTACAAAGTTGTGCTTTGCATTTCTGTTCTTTCTTTGGAAACTTGTTTCTGTGCCATACAGTGCGCTTTAAAACTTTTCGGTTTTCCTGTATTCCTAATTGTGCGAGCGACACAAATGTGATTTAGTGTACAAAGTAGTGCTTTGGATTTCTGTTCTTCGGTTGGAAACTTGTTTCTGTGCTGTACAGTGTGATATATCAGTTTTCAGTTTTCCTGTTGTAATAATTGAATGGGCGATACGTATGTGATTTAGTTAACAAAGTTGTGCTTTGCTTTTCTGTTCTTTCGATGGAAACTTGTTTCTGTGCCGTACAGTGCAAGATAACACTTTTCGGTTTTCCTGTATTCTTAATTGAGCGAGTGACACACATGTGATTCAGTTTACAAAGTAGTGCTTTTCATTTACGTTCTTTCGTTGGAAACTTGTTCCTGTTAGGAATAAGTTAGGGTTAGGGTCAGGGTTAGGGTTAGGTTTAGGGTTAGGTT
>NW_026843646.1:12366091-12383591 GCF_030254825.1 Meriones unguiculatus | reverse complement strand
TACAGTGAGATATATCACTTTTCAGTTTTCCTGTATTCCTAATGGAGCGAGTGACACACATGTGATTTAGTTTACAAATTAGTGATTTTATTTTTTGTTCTTTCATTTGAAACTTGTTCCTGTGCTGTACAATATGATATATCACTTTTCAGTTTTCCTGTTATAATAATTGAACAGGCGACACGTATGTGAATTCGTTTACAAAGTTGTGCTTTGAGTTTCTGTTCTTTCGATGGAAACTTTTTCCTGTGCTGTGCAGTGCGATATATCACTTTTCAACTTTCCTGTTATAATAATTGAACAGGCGACATATATGTGAATTAGTTTACAAAGTTGTGCTTTGCGTTTCTGGTCTTTCGATGGAAACTTGTTCCTGTGCTGTGCAGTGCGTTATATCACTTTTCAGTTTTCCTGTTATAATAATTGAACAGGGGACACGTATGGGAATTAGTTTACAAAGTTGTGCTTTGCATTTCTGTTCTTTCTTTGGAAACTTGTTTCTGTGCCATACAGTGCTCTTTAAAACTTTTCGGTTTTCCTGTATTCCTAATTGTGCGAGCGACACAAATGTGATTTAGTGTACAAAGTAGTGCTTTGGATTTCTGTTCTTCGGTTGGAAACTTGTTTCTGTGCTGAACAGTGTGATATATCAGTTTTCAGTTTTCCTGTTGTAATAATTGAATGGGCGATACGTATGTGATTTAGATTACAAAGTTGTGCTTTGCTTTTCTGTTCTTTCGATGGAAACTTGTTTCTGTGCCGTACAGTGCAAGATAACACTTTTCGGTTTTCCTGTATTCTTAATTGAGCAAGTGACACACATGTGATTCAGTTTACAAAGTAGTGCTTTTCATTTACGTTCTTTCGTTGGAAACTTGTTCCTGTTAGGAATAAGTTAGGGTTAGGGTCAGGGTTAGGGTTAGGGTTAGGTTAGGGCTCGGTAAGGGATAGGGGTAGGGTTAGGGTTAGGGTTAGGGTTAGGTTAGGGCTGGGTAAGGGATAGGGTTAGGGTTAGGGTTAGGGTTAGGGGTTAGGGTAAGGGATAGGGGTAGGGTTAGGGTTAGGGTTAGGGTTAGGGTTAGGTTAGGGCTGGGTAAGGGATAGGGTTAGGGTTAGGGTTAGGGTTAGGGTTAGGGTTAGGGCTCGGTAAGAGATAGGGTTAGAATTAGGGTTAGGGTTAGGGTTAGGGTTAGGTTAGGGCTGGGTAAGGGAAAGGGTTAGGGTTAGGGTTAGGGTTAGGGGTTAGGGTTAGGGTTAGGGTTAGGGTTAGGGACTTAGGGTTAGGGTTAGGGTTATATCACTTTTCAGGTTTCCTGTTATAATAATTGAACAGGCGACACATCTGTGAATTAGTTTACAAAGTTGTGCTTTGCGTTTCTGTTCTTTCAATGGAAACTTGTTTCTGTGCCGTACAGTGCGAGATAACACTTTTCAGTTTTCCTGTATTCCTAATTGAGCGAGCGACACACAGGAGATTCCATTTAAAAGTAGTGCTTTGCTTTTCTGTTCTTTCGTTGGAAACTTGTTCTTGTGCTGTACAGTGAGATATATCACTTTTCAGTTTTCCTGTATTCCTAATGGAGCGAGTGACACACATGTGATTTAGTTTACAAATTAGTGATTTTCTTTTTTGTTCTTTCATTTGAAACTTGTTCCTGTGCTGTACAATATGATATATCACTTTTCAGTTTTCCTGTTATAATAATTGAACAGGCGACACGTATGTGAATTCGTTTACAAAGTTGTGCTTTGAGTTTCTGTTCTTTCGATGGAAACTTGTTCCTGTGCTGTGCAGTGCGTTATATCACTTTTCAGTTTTCCTTTTATAATAATTGAACAGGCAACACGTATGTGAATTAGTTTACAAAGTTGTGCTTTGCGTTTCTGTTCTTTCCATGGAAACTTGTTCCTGTGCTGTGTAGTGCGTTATATCACTTTTCAGTTTTCCTGTTATAATAATTGAACAGGGGACACGTATGTAAATCAGTTTACAAAGTTGTGCTTTGCATTTCTGTTCTTTCTTTGGAAACTTGTTTCTGTGCCATACAGTGCGCTTTAAAACTTTTCGGTTTTCCTGTATTCCTAATTGTGCGAGCGACACAAATGTGATTTAGTGTACAAAGTAGTGCTTTGGATTTCTGTTCTTCGGTTGGAAACTTGTTTCTGTGCTGTACAGTGTGATATATCAGTTTTCAGTTTTCCTGTTGTAATAATTGAATGGGCGACACGTATGTGATTTAGTTTACAAAGTTGTGCTTTGCTTTTCTGTTCTTTCGATGGAAACTTGTTTCTGTGCCGTACAGTGCAAGATAACACTTTTCCGTTTTCCTGTATTCTTAATTGAGCGAGTGACACACATGTGATTCAGTTTACAAAGTAGTGCTTTTCATTTACGTTCTTTCGTTGGAAACTTGTTCCTGTTAGGAATAAGTTAGGGTTAGGGTTAGGGTTAGGGTTAGGGTTAGGGTTAGGGTTAGGGTTAGGTTAGGGCTCGGTAAGGGATAGGGTTAGGGTTAGGGTTAGGGTTAGGGTTAGCTTAGGGCTGGGTAAGGGATAGGGTTAGGGTTAGGGTTAGGGTTAGGGTTAGGGACTTAGGGTTAGGGTTAGGGTTAGGGTTATATCACTTTTCAGGTTTCCTGTTATAATAATTGAACAGGGGTCACGTATGTGAATTAGTTCACAAAGTTGTGCTTTGCAGTTCTGTTCTTTCTATGGAAACTTGTTTCTGTGCCATACAGTGCGAGATAAAACTTTTCGGTTTTCCTGTATTCCTAATTGTGTGAGCGACACAAATGTGATTTAGTGTACAAAGTAGTGCTTTGGATTTCTGTTCTTCGGTTGGAAACTTGTTTCTGTGCTGTGCAGTGTGATATATCAGTTTTCAGTTTTCCTGTTGTAATAATTGAACGGGCGATACGTATGTGATTTAGTTTACAAAGTTGTGCTTTTCATTTACGTTCTTTCGTTGGAAACTTGTTCCTGTTAGGAATAAGTTAGGGTTAGGGTCAGGGTTAGGGTTAGGGTTAGGGTTAGGTTAGGGCTCGGTAAGGGATAGGGTTAGGATTAGGGTTAGGGTTAGGGTTAGGTTAGGGCTGGGTAAGGGACAGGGTTAGGGTTAGGGTTAGGGTTAGGGTTAGGAGTTAGGGTTAGGGTTAGGGACTTAGGGTTAGGGTTATGGTTAGGGTTATATCACTTTTCAGGTTTCCTGTTATAATAATTGAACAGGCGACACATATGTGAATTAGTTTACAAAGTTGTGCTTTGCGTTTCTGTTCTTTCAGTGGAAACTTGTTTCTGTGCCGTACAGTGCGAGATAACACTTTTCAGTTTTCCTGTATTCCTAATTGAGCGAGCGACACACAGGTGATTCCGTTTAAAAGTAGTGCTTTGCTTTTCTGTTCTTTCGTTGGAAACTTGTTCTTGTGCTGTACAGTGAGATATATCACTTTTCAGTTTTTCTGTATTCCTAATGGAGCGAGTGACACACATGTGATTTAGTTTACAAATTAGTGATTTTCTTTTTTGTTCTTTCATTTGAAACTTGTTCCTGTGCTGTACAATATGATATATCACTTTTCAGTTTTCCTGTTATAATAATTGAACAGGCGACACGTATGTGAATTCGTTTACAAAGTTGTGCTTTGAGTTTCTGTTCTTTCGATGGAAACTTGTTCCTGTGCTGTACAGTGCGTTATATCACTTTTCAGTTTTCCTGTTAGAATAATTGAACAGGGGACACGTATGTGAATTAGTTTACAAAGTTGTGCTTTGCATTTCTGTTCTTTCTTTGGAAACTTGTTTCTGTGCCATACAGTGCGCTTTAAAACTTTTCGGTTTTCCTTTATTCCTAATTGTGCGAGCGACACAAATGTGATTTAGTGTACAAAGTAGTGCTTTGGATTTCTGTTCTTCGGTTGGAAACTTGTTTCTGTGCTGTACAGTGTGATATATCAGTTTTCAGTTTTCCTGTTGTAATAATTGAATGGGCGATACGTATGTGATTTAGTTTACAAAGTTGTGCTTTGCTTTTCTGTTCTTTCGATGGAAACTTGTTTCTGTGCCGTACAGTGCAAGATAACACTTTTCGGTTTTCCTGTATTCTTAATTGATCGAGTGACACTGATGTGATTCAGTTTACAAAGTAGTGCTTTTCATTTACGTTCTTTCGTTGGAATCTTGTTCCTGTTAGGAATAAGTTAGGGTTAGGGTTATGGTTAGGGTTAGGGTTAGGGTTAGGGCTCGGTAAGAGATAGGGTTAGGATTAGGGTTAGGGTTAGGGTTAGGGTTAGGTTAGGGCTGGGTAAGGGAAAGGGTTAGGGTTAGGGTTAGGGTTAGGGGTTAGGGTTAGGGTTAGGGTTAGGGTTAGGGACTTAGGGTTAGGGTTAGGGTTATATCACTTTTCAGGTTTCCTGTTATAATAATTGAACAGTCGACACATCTGTGAATTAGTTTACAAAGTTGTGCTTTGCGTTTCTGTTCTTTCAATGGAAACTTGTTTCTGTGCCGTACAGTGCGAGATAACACTTTTCAGTTTTCCTGTATTCCTAATTGAGCGAGCGACACACAGGTGATTCCATGTAAAAGTAGTGCTTTGCGTTTCTGTTCTTTCGATGGAAACTTGTTCCTGTGCTGTGCAGTGCGTTATATCACTTTTCAGTTTTCCTGTTATAATAATTGAACAGGGGACACGTATGTGAATTAGTTTACAAAGTTGTGTTTTGCATTTCTGTTCTTTCTTTGGAAACTTGTTTCTGTGCCATACAGTGCGAGATAAAACTTTTCGGTTTTCCTGTATTCCTAATTGTGCGAGCGACACAAATGTGATTTAGTGTACAAAGTAGTGCTTTGGATTTCTGTTCTTCGGTTGGAAACTTGTTTCTGTGCTGTACAGTGTGATATATCAGTTTTCAGTTTTCCTGTTGTAATAATTGAATGGGCGACACGTATGTGATTTAGTTTAAAAAGTTGTGCTTTGCTTTTCTGTTCTTTCGATGGAAACTTGTTTCTGTGCCATACAGTGCAAGATAACACTTTTCGGTTTTCCTGTATTCTGAATTGAGCGAGTGACACACATGTGATTCAGTTTACAAAGTAGTGCTTTTCATTTACGTTCTTTCGTTGGAAACTTGTTCCTGTTAGGAATAAGTTAGGGTTAGGGTTAGGGTTAGGGTTAGGGTTAGGGTTAGGTTAGGGCTGGGTAAGGGAAAGGGTTAGCGTTAGGGTTAGGGTTAGTGTTAGGGGTTAGGGTTAAGGTTAGGGTTAGGGTTAGGGACTTAGGGTTAGGGTTAGGGTTAGGGTTATATCACTTTTCAGGTTTCCTGTTATAATAATGGAACAGGCGACACATATGTGAATTAGTTTACAAAGTTGTGCTTTGCGTTTCTGTTCTTTCAATGGAAACTTGTTACTGTGCCGTACAGTGCGAGATAACACTTTTCAGTTTTCCTGTATTCCTAATTGAGCGAGCGACACACAGGTGATTCCGTTTAAAAGTAGTGCTTTGCTTTTCTGTTCTTTCGTTGGAAACTTGTTCTTGTGCTGTACAGTGAGATATATCACTTTTCAGTTTTCCTGTATTCCTAATGGAGCGAGTGACACACATGTGATTTAGTTTACAAATTAGTGATTTTCTTTTTTGTTCTTTCATTTGAAACTTGTTCCTGTGCTGTACAATGTGATATATCACTTTTCAGTTTTCCTGTTATAATAATTGAACAGGCGACACGTATGTGAATTCGTTTACAAAGTTGTGCTTTGAGTTTCTGTTCTTTCGATGGAAACTTGTTTCTGTGCCATACAGTGCGAGATAAAACTTTTCGGTTTTCCTGTATTCCTAATTGTGCGAGCGACACAAATGTGATTTAGTGTACAAAGTAGTGCTTTGGATTTCTGTTCTTCGGTTGGAAACTTGTTTCTGTGCTGTGCAGTGTGATATATCAGTTTTCAGTTTTCCTGTTGTAATAATTGAACGGGCGATACGTATGTGATTTAGTTTACAAAGTTGTGCTTTTCATTTACGTTCTTTCGTTGGAAACTTGTTCCTGTTAGGAATAAGTTAGGGTTAGGGTCAGGGTTAGGGTTAGGGTTAGGGTTAGGTTAGGGCTCGGTAAGGGATAGGGTTAGGATTAGGGTTAGGGTTAGGGTTAGGTTAGGGCTGGGTAAGGGACAGGGTTAGGGTTAGGGTTAGGGTTAGGGTTAGGGGTTAGGGTTAGGGTTAGGGTTAGGGTTAGGGACTTAGGGTTAGGGTTAGGGTTAGGGTTATATCACTTTTCAGGTTTCCTGTTATAATAATTGAACAGGCGACACATATGTGAATTAGTTTATAAAGTTGTGCTTTGCGTTTCTGTTCTTTCAGTGGAAACTTGTTTCTGTGCCGTACAGTGCGAGATAACACTTTTCAGTTTTCCTGTATTCCTAATTGAGCGAGCGACACACAGGTGATTCCGTTTAAAAGTAGTGCTTTGCTTTTCTGTTCTTTCGTTGGAAACTTGTTCTTGTGCTGTACAGTGAGATATATCACTTTTCAGTTTTTCTGTATTCCTAATGGAGCGAGTGACACACATGTGATTTAGTTTACAAATTAGTGATTTTCTTTTTTGTTCTTTCATTTGAAACTTGTTCCTGTGCTGTACAATATGATATATCACTTTTCAGTTTTCCTGTTATAATAATTGAACAGGCGACACGTATGTGAATTCGTTTACAAAGTTGTGCTTTGAGTTTCTGTTCTTTCGATGGAAACTTGTTCCTGTGCTGTACAGTGCGTTATATCACTTTTCAGTTTTCCTGTTAGAATAATTGAACAGGGGACACGTATGTGAATTAGTTTACAAAGTTGTGCTTTGCATTTCTGTTCTTTCTTTGGAAACTTGTTTCTGTGCCATACAGTGCGCTTTAAAACTTTTCGGTTTTCCTTTATTCCTAATTGTGCGAGCGACACAAATGTGATTTAGTGTACAAAGTAGTGCTTTGGATTTCTGTTCTTCGGTTGGAAACTTGTTTCTGTGCTGTACAGTGTGATATATCAGTTTTCAGTTTTCCTGTTGTAATAATTGAATGGGCGATACGTATGTGATTTAGTTTACAAAGTTGTGCTTTGCTTTTCTGTTCTTTTGATGGAAACTTGTTTCTGTGCCGTACAGTGCAAGATAACACTTTTCGGTTTTCCTGTATTCTTAATTGAGCGAGTGACACTGATGTGATTCAGTTTACAAAGTAGTGCTTTTCATTTACGTTCTTTCGTTGGAATCTTGTTCCTGTTAGGAATAAGTTAGGGTTAGGGTTATGGTTAGGGTTAGGGTTAGGGTTAGGGCTCGGTAAGAGATAGGGTTAGGATTAGGGTTAGGGTTAGGGTTAGGGTTAGGGGTTAGGGTTAGGGTTAGGGATAGGGTTAGGGACTTAGGGTTAGGGTTAGGGTTATATCACTTTTCAGGTTTCCTGTTATAATAATTGAACAGGCGACACATCTGTGAATTAGTTTACAAAGTTGTGCTTTGCGTTTCTGTTCTTTCAATGGAAACTTGTTTCTGTGCCGTACAGTGCGAGATAACACTTTTCAGTTTTCCTGTATTCCTAATTGAGCGAGCGACACACAGGTGATTCCATTTAAAAGTAGTGCTTTGCTTTTCTGTTCTTTCGTTGGAAACTTGTTCTTGTGCTGTACAGTGAGATATATCACTTTTCAGTTTTCCTGTATTCCTAATGGAGCGAGTGACACACATGTGATTTAGTTTACAAATTAGTGATTTTCTTTTTTGTTCTTTCATTTGAAACTTGTTCCTGTGCTGTACAATATGATATATCACTTTTCAGTTTTCCTGTTATAATAATTGAACAGGCGACACGTATGTGAATTCGTTTACAAAGTTGTGCTTTGAGTTTCTGTTCTTTCGATGGAAACTTGTTCCTGTGATGTGCAGTGCGTTATATCACTTTTCAGTTTTCCTGTTATAATAATTGAACAGGCGACACGTATGTGAATTAGTTTACAAAGTTGTGCTTTGCGTTTCTGTTCTTTCCATGGAAACTTGTTCCTGTGCTGTGTAGTGCGTTATATCACTTTTCAGTTTTCCTGTTATAATAATTGAACAGGGGACACGTATGTGAATTAGTTTACAAAGTTGTGCTTTGCATTTCTGTTCTTTCTTTGGAAACTTGTTTCTGTGCCATACAGTGCGCTTTAAAACTTTTCGGTTTTCCTGTATTCCTAATTGTGCGAGCGACACAAATGTGATTTAGTGTACAAAGTAGTGCTTTAGATTTCTGTTCTTCGGTTGGAAATTTGTTTCTGTGCTGTACAGTGTGATATATCAGTTTTCAGTTTTCCTGTTGTAATAATTGAATGGGCGACACGTATGTGATTTAGTTTACAAAGTTGTGCTTTGCTTTTCTGTTCTTTCGATGGAAACTTGTTCCTGTGCCGTACAGTGCAAGATAACACTTTTCCGTTTTCCTGTATTCTTAATGGAGCGAGTGACACACATGTGATTCAGTTTACAAAGTAGTGCTTTTCATTTACGTTCTTTCTTTGGAAACTTGTTCCTGTTTGGAATAAGTTAGGGTTAGGGTTAGGGTTAGGGTTAGGGTTAGGTTAGGGCTGGGTAAGGGAAAGGGTTAGCGTTAGGGTTAGGGTTAGGGTTAGGGGTTAGGGTTAAGGTTAGGGTTAGGGTTAGGGACTTAGGGTTAGGGTTAGGGTTAGGGTTATATCACTTTTCAGGTTTCCTGTTATAATAATTGAACAGGCGACACATATGTGAATTAGTTTACAAAGTTGTGCTTTGTGTTTCTGTTCTTTCAATGGAAACTTGTTACTGTGCCGTACAGTGCGAGATAACACTTTTCAGTTTTCCTGTATTCCTAATTGAGCGAGCGACACACAGGTGATTCCGTTTAAAAGTAGTGCTTTGCTTTTCTGTTCTTTCGTTGGAAACTTGTTCTTGTGCTGTACAGTGAGATATATCACTTTTCAGTTTTCCTGTATTCCTAATGGAGCGAGTGACACACATGTGATTTAGTTTACAAATTAGTGATTTTCTTTTTTGTTCTTTCATTTGAAACTTGTTCCTGTGCTGTACAATAGGATATATCACTTTTCAGTTTTCCTGTTGTAATAATTGAACAGGCGACACGTATTTGAATTCGTTTACAAAGTTGTGCTTTGAGTTTCTGTTCTTTCGATGGAAACTTGTTTCTGTGCCATACAGTGCGAGATAAAACTTTTCGGTTTTCCTGTATTCCTAATTGTGCGAGCGACACAAATGTGATTTAGTGTACAAAGTAGTGCTTTGGATTTCTGTTCTTCGGTTGGAAACTTGTTTCTATGCTGTGCAGTGTGATATATCAGTTTTCAGTTTTCCTGTTGTAATAATTGAACGGGCGATACGTATGTGATTTAGTTTACAAAGTTGTGCTTTTCATTTACGTTCTTTCGTTGGAAACTTGTTCCTGTTAGGAATAAGTTAGGGTTAGGGTCAGGGTTAGGGTTAGGGTTAGGGTTAGGTTAGGGCTCGGTAAGGGATAGGGTTAGGATTAGGGTTAGGGTTAGGGTTAGGTTAGGGCTGGGTAAGGGACAGGGTTAGGGTTAGGGTTAGGGTTAGGGTTAGGGTTAGGGGTTAGGGTTAGGGTTAGGGTTAGGGATAGGGTTAGGGACTTAGGGTTAGGGTTAGGGTTAGGGTTATATCACTTTTCAGGTTTCCTGTTATAATAATTGAACAGGCGACACATATGTGAATTAGTTTACAAAGTTGTGCTTTGCGTTTCTGTTCTTTCAGTGGAAACTTGTTTCTGTGCCGTACAGTGCGAGATAACACTTTTCAGTTTTCCTGTATTCCTAATTGAGCGAGCGACACACAGGTGATTCCGTTTAAAAGTAGTGCTTTGCTTTTCTGTTCTTTCGTTGGAAACTTGTTCTTGTGCTGTACAGTGAGATATATCACTTTTCAGTTTTCCTGTATTCCTAATGGAGTGAGTGACACACATGTGATTTAGTTTACAAATTAGTGATTTTCTTTTTTGTTCTTTCATTTGAAACTTGTTCCTGTGCTGTACAATATGATATATCACTTTTCAGTTTTCCTGTTATAATAATTGAACAGGCGACACGTATGTGAATTCGTTTACAAAGTTGTGCTTTGAGTTTCTGTTCTTTCGATGGAAACTTGTTTCTGTGCCATACAGTGCGAGATAAAACTTTTCGGTTTTCCTGTATTCCTAATTGTGCGAGCGACACAAATGTGATTTAGTGTACAAAGTAGTGCTTTGGATTTCTGTTCTTCGGTTGGAAACTTGTTTCTGTGCTGTGCAGTGTGATATATCAGTTTTCAGTTTTCCTGTTGTAATAATTGAACGGGCGATACGTATGTGATTTAGTTTACAAAGTTGTGCTTTTCATTTACGTTCTTTCGTTGGAAACTTGTTCCTGTTAGGAATAAGTTAGGGTTAGGGTCAGGGTTAGGGTTAGGGTTAGGGTTAGGTTAGGGCTCGGTAAGGGATAGGGTTAGGATTAGGGTTAGGGTTAGGGTTAGGTTAGGGCTGGGTAAGGGACAGGGTTAGGGTTAGGGTTAGGGTTAGGGTTAGGGGTTAGGGTTAGGGTTAGGGTTAGGGATAGGGTTAGGGACTTAGGGTTAGGGTTAGGGTTAGGGTTATATCACTTTTCAGGTTTCCTGTTATAATAATTGAACAGGCGACACATATGTGAATTAGTTTACAAAGTTGTGCTTTGCGTTTCTGTTCTTTCAGTGGAAACTTGTTTCTGTGCCGTACAGTGCGAGATAACACTTTTCAGTTTTCCTGTATTCCTAATTGAGCGAGCGACACACATGTGATTTAGTTTACAAATTAGTGATTTTCTTTTTTGTTCTTTCATTTGAAACTTGTTCCTGTGCTGTACAATATGATATATCACTTTTCAGTTTTCCTGTTATAATAATTGAACAGGCGACACGTATGTGAATTCGTTTACAAAGTTGTGCTTTGAGTTTCTGTTCTTTCGATGGAAACTTGTTCCTGTGCTGTACAGTGCGTTATATCACTTTTCAGTTTTCCTGTTAGAATAATTGAACAGGGGACACGTATGTGAATTAGTTTACAAAGTTGTGCTTTGCATTTCTGTTCTTTCTTTGGAAACTTGTTTCTGTGCCATACAGTGCGCTTTAAAACTTTTCGGTTTTCCTTTATTCCTAATTGTGCGAGCGACACAAATGTGATTTAGTGTACAAAGTAGTGATTTGGATTTCTGTTCTTCGGTTGGAAACTTGTTTCTGTGCTGTACAGTGTGATATATCAGTTTTCAGTTTTCCTGTTGTAATAATTGAATGGGAGACACGTATGTGATTTAGTTTACAAAGTTGTGCTTTGCTTTTCTGTTCTTTCGATGGAAACTTGTTTCTGTGCCGTGCAGTGCAAGATAACACTTTTCCGTTTTCCTGTATTCTTAATTGAGCGAGTGACACACATGTGATTCAGTTTACAAAGTAGTGCTTTTCATTTACGTTCTTTCGTTGGAAACTTGTTCCTGTTAGGAATAAGTTAGGGTTAGGGTCAGGGTTAGGGTTAGGGTTAGGGTTAGGTTAGGGCTCGGTAAGGGATAGGGTTAGGGTTAGGGTTAGGGTTAGGGTTAGGTTAGGGCTGGGTAAGGGATAGGGTTAGGGTTATGGTTAGGGTTAGGGTTAGGGACTTAGGGTTAGGGTTATTGTTAGGGTTATATCACTTTTCAGGTTTCCTGTTATAATAATTGAACAGGCGACACATATGTGAATTAGTTTACAAAGTTGTGCTTTGCGTTTCTGTTCTTTCAATGGAAACTTGTTTCTGTGCCGTACAGTGCGAGATAACACTTTTCAGTTTTCCTGTATTCCTAATTGAGCGAGCGACACACAGGTGATTCCGTTTAAAAGTAGTGCTTTGCTTTTCTGTTCTTTCGTTGGAAACTTGTTCTTGTGCTGTACAGTGAGATATATCACTTTTCAGTTTTCCTGTATTCCTAATGGAGCAAGTGACACACATGTGATTTAGTTTACAAATTAGTGATTTTCTTTTTTCATTTGAAACTTGTTCCTGTGCTGTACAATATGATATATCACTTTTCAGTTTTCCTGTTATAATAATTGAACAGGCGACACGTATGTGAATTCGTTTACAAAGTTGTGCTTTGAGTTTCTTTTCTTTCGATGGAAACTTGTTCCTGTGCTGTACAGTGCGTTATATCACTTTTCAGTATTCCTGTTATAATAATTGAACAGGCGACACATATGTGAATTAGTTTACAAAGTTGTGCTTTGCGTTTCTGTTCTTTCAATGGAAACTTGTTTCTGTGCCGTACAGTGCGAGATAACACTTTTCAGTTTTCCTGTATTCCTAATTGAGCGAGAGACACACAGGTGATTCCGTTTAAAAGTAGTGCTTTGCTTTTCTGTTCTTTCGTTGGAAACTTGTTCTTGTGCTGTACAGTGAGATATATCACTTTTCAGTTTTCCTGTATTCCTAATGGAGCGAGTGACACACATGTGATTTAGTTTACAAATTAGTGATTTTCTTTTTTGTTCTTTCATTTGAAACTTGTTCCTGTGCTATACAATATGATATATCACTTTTCAGTTTTCCTGTTATAATAATTGAACAGGCGACACATATGTGAATTCGTTTACAAAGTTGTGCTTTGAGTTTCTTTTCTTTCGATGGAAACTTGTTCCTGTGCTGTACAGTGCGTTATATCACTTTTCAGTTTTCCTGTTATAATAATTGAACAGGCGACACGTATGTGAATTAGTTTACAAAGTTGTGCTTTGCGTTTCTGTTCTTTCGATGGAAACTTGTTCCTGTGCTGTGCATTCCGTTATATCACTTTTCAGTTTTCCTGTTATAATAATTGAACAGGGGACACGTATGTGAATTAGTTTACAAAGTTGTGCTTTGCAGTTCTGTTCTTTCTATGGAAACTTGTTTCTGTGCCATACAGTGCGAGATAAAACTTTTCGGTTTTCCTGTATTCCTAATTGTACGAGCGACACAAATGTGATTTAGTGTACAAAGTAGTGCTTTGGATTTCTGTTCTTCGGTTGGAAACTTGTTTCTGTGCTGTGCAGTGTGATATATCAGTTTTCAGTTTTCCTGTTGTAATAATTGAACGGGCGATATGTATGTGATTTAGTTTACAAAGTTGTGCTTTGCTTTTCTGTTCTTTCGATGGAAACTTGTTTCTGTGCCGTATAGTGCAAGATAACACTTTTCGGTTTTCCTGTATTCTTAATTGTGCGAGTGACACACATGTGATTCACTTTACAAAGTAGTGCTTTTCATTTACGTTCTTTCGTTGGAAACTAGTTCCTGTTAGGAATAAGTTAGGGTTAGGGTCAGGGTTAGGGTTAGGGTTAGGGTTAGGTTAGGGCTCGGTAAGGGATAGGGTTAGGATTAGGGTTAGGGTTAGGGTTATGTTAGGGCTGGGTAAGGGATAGGGTTAGGGTTAGGGGTAGGGTTAGGGTTAGGGGATTAGGGTTAGGGTTAGGGTTAGGGTTATATCACTTTTCAGGTTTCCTGTTATAATAATTGAACAAGCGACACATATGTGAATTAGTTTACAAAGTTGTGCTTTGCGTTTCTGTTCTTTCAATGGAAACTTGTTTCTTTGCCGTACAATGCGAGATAACACTTTTCAGTTTTCCTGTATTCCTAATTGAGCGAGCGACACACAGGTGATTCCGTTTAAAAGTAGTGCTTTGCTTTTCTGTTCTTTCGTTGGAAACTTGTTCTTGTGCTGTACAGTGAGATATATCACTTTTCAGTTTTTCTGTATTCCTAATGGAGCGAGTGACACACATGTGATTTAGTTTACAAATTAGTGATTTTCTTTTTTGTTCTTTCATTTGAAACTTGTTCCTGTGCTGTACAATATGATATATCACTTTTCCGTTTTCCTGTTATAATAATTGAACAGGCGACACGTATGTTAATTCGTTTACAACGTTGTGTTTTGCATTTCTGTTCTTTCTTTGGAAACTTGTTTCTGTGCCATACAGTGCGAGATAAAACTTTTCGGTTTTCCTGTATTCCTAATTGTGCGAGCGACACAAATGTGATTTAGTGTACAAAGTAGTGCTTTGGATTTCTGTTCTTCGGTTGGAAACTTGTTTCTGTGTTGTGCAGTGTGATATATCAGTTTTCAGTTTTCCTGTTGTAATAATTGAATGGGCGATAAGTATGTGATTTAGTTTACAAAGTTGTGCTTTGCTTTTCTGTTCTTTCGATGGAAACTTGTTTCTGTGCCATACAGTGCAAGATAACACTTTTCGGTTTTCCTGTATTCTGAATTGAGCGAGTGACACACATGTGATTCAGTTTACAAAGTAGTGCTTTTCATTTACGTTCTTCGGTTGGAAACTTGTTCCTGTTAGGAATAAGTTAGGGTTAAGGTCAGGGTTAGGGTTAGGGTTAGGGTTAGGTTAGGGCTCGGTAAGGGATAGGGTTAGGATTAGGGTTAGGGTTAGGGTTAGGTTAGGGCTGGGTAAGGGATAGGGTTAGGGTTAGGGTTAGGGTTAGGGTTAGGGTTAGGGTTAGGGTTAGGGGTTAGGGTTAGGGTTAGGGTTAGGGTTAGGGTTAGGGGCTTAGGGTTAGGGTTAGGGTTAGGGTTATATCACTTTTCAGGTTTCCTGTTATAATAATTGAACAGGCGACACATATGTGAATTAGTTTACAAAGTTGTGCTTTGCGTTTCTGTTCTTTCAATGGAAACTTGTTTCTGTGCCGTACAGTGCGAGATAACACTTTTCAGTTTTCCTGTATTCCTAATTGAGCGAGCGACACACAGGTGATTCCGTTTAAGAGTAGTGCTTTGCTTTTCTGTTCTTTCGTTGGAAACTTGTTCTTGTGCTGTACAGTGAGATATATCACTTTTCAGTTTTCCTGTATTCCTAACGGAGAGAGTGACACACATGTGATTTAGTTTACAAATTAGTGATTTTCTTTTTTCATTTGAAACTTGTTCCTTTGCTGTACAATATGATATATCACTTTTCAGTTTTCCTGTTATAATAATTGAACAGGCGACACATATGTGAATTCGTTTACAAAGTTGTGCTTTGCGTTTCTATTCTTTCGATGGAAACTTGTTCCTGTGCTGTGCAGTGCGTTATATCACTTATCAGTTCTCCTGTTATAATAATTGAACAGGTGACACGTATGTGAATTAGTTTACAAAGTTGTGCTTTGCATTTCTGTTCTTTCTTTGGAAACTTGTTTCTGTGCCATACAGTGCGCTTTAAAACTGTTAGGTTTTCCTGTATTCCTAATTGTGCGCGCGACACAAATGTGATTTAGTGTACAAAGTAGTGCTTTGGATTTCTGTTCTTCGGTTGGAAACTTGTTTATGTGCTGTACAGTGTAATATATATCAGTTTTCAGTTTTCCTGTTGTAATAATTGAATGGGCGATACGTATGTGATTTAGTTTACAAAGTTGTGCTTTGCTTTTCTGTTCTTTCGATGGAAACTTGTTTCTGTGCCGTACAGTGCAAGATAACACTTTTCGGTTTTCCTGTATTCTTAATTGAGCGAGTGACACACATGTGATTCAGTTTACAAAGTAGTGCTTTTCATTTACGTTCTTTCGTTGGAAACTTGTTCCTGTTAGGAATAAGTTAGGGTTAGGGTTAGGGTTAGGGTTAGGGTTAGGGTTAGGGCTCGGTAAGGGATAGGGTTAGGGTTAGGGGTAGGGTTAGGGTTAGGGTTAGGTTAGGGCTGGGTAAGGGATAGGGTTAGGGTTAGGGTTAGGGTTAGGGTTAGGGTTAGTGTTAGGGTTAGGGGTTAGGGTTAGGGTTAGGGTTAGGGTTAGGGACTTATGGTTAGGGTTAGGGTTAGGGTTATATCACTTTTCAGGTTTCCTGTTATAATAAATGAACAGGCAACACATATGTGAATTAGTTTACAAAGTTGTGCTCTGCGTTTCTGTTCTTTCAATGGAAACTTGTTTCTGTGCCGTACAGTGCGAGATAACACTTTTCAGTTTTCCTGTATTCCTAATTGAGTGAGCGACCCACAGGTGATTCCGTTTAAGAGTAGTGCTTTGCTTTTCTGTTCTTTCCTTGGAAACTTGTTCTTGTGCTGTACAGTGAGATATATCACTTTTCAGTTTTCTTGTATTCCTAATGGAGCGAGTGACACACATGTGATTTAGTTTACAAATTAGTGATTTTCTTTTTTCATTTGAAACTTGTTCCTGTGCTGTACAATATGATATATCACTTTTCAGTTTTCCTGTTATAATAATTGAACAGGCGACACATATGTGAATTCGTTTACAAAGTTGTGCTTTGAGTTTCTGTTCTTTCGATGGAAACTTGTTCCTGTGCTGTGCAGTGCGTTATATCACTTTTCAGTTCTCCTGTTATAATAATTGAACAGGGGACACATATGTGAATTAGTTTACAAAGTTGTGCTTTGCATTTCTGTTCTTTCTTTGGAAACTTGTTTCTGTGCCATACAGTGCGCTTTAAAACTTTTCGGTTTTCCTGTATTCCTAATTGTGCGAGCGACACAAATGTGATTTAGTGTACAAAGTAGTGCTTTGGATTTCTGTTCTTCGGTTGGAAACTTGTTTCTGTGCTCTACAGTGTGATATATCAGTTTTCAGTTTTCCTGTTGTAATAATTGAATGGGCGATACGTATGTGATTTAGTTTACAAAGTTGTGCTTTGCTTTTCTGTTCTTTCGATGGAAACTTGTTTCTGTGCCTTACAGTGCAAGATAACACTTTTCGGTTTTCCTGTATTCTTAATTGAGCGAGTGACACACATGTGATTCAGTTTACAAAGTAGTGCTTTTCACTTACATTCTTTCGTTGGAAACTTGTTCCTGTTAGGAATAAGTTAGGGTTAGGGTCAGGGTTAGGGTTAGGGTTAGGGTTAGGTTAGGGCTCGGTAAGGGATAGGGTTAGGGTTAGTGGTAGGGTTAGGGTTAGGGTTAGGTTAGGGCTGGGTAAGGGATAGGGTTAGGGTAAGGGATAGGGTTAGGGTTAGGGTTAGGATTAGGGTTAGGGTTTGGGTTTAGGGTTAGGGTTAGGGTTAGGGACTTAGGGTTAGGGTTAGGGTTAGGGTTATATCACTTTTCAGGTTTCCTGTTATAATAATTGAACAGGCAACACATATGTGAATTAGTTTACAAAGTTGTGCTTTGCGTTTCTGTTCTTTCAATGGAAACTTGTTTCTGTGCCGAACAGTGCGAGATAACACTTTTCAGTTTTCCTGTATTCCTAATTGAGCGAGCGACACACAGGTGATTCTGTTTAAGAGTAGTGCTTTGCTTTTCTGTTCTTTCGTTGGAAACTTGTTCTTGTGCTGTACAGTGAGATATATCACTTTTCAGTTTTCCTGTATTCCTAACGGAGCGAATGACACACATGTGATTTAGTTTACAAATTAGTGATTTTCTTTTTTCATTTGAAACTTGTTCCTTTGCTGTACAATATGATATATCACTTTTCAGTTTTCCTGTTATAATAATTGAACAGGCGA